>NW_028126638.1:0-103218 GCF_965231255.1 Vanellus vanellus
GCCACAGCAAAGGTGCCAGCGGGGAAAAGTAATGCTGGTTCTCACTGCCTCCTGGAACCCTTTTAAATGCCCCAGACAATTTGGCCCTCTCTGCTTTCCTGCGGACTCCATCCTCAAAAGCGCCTTTTTTCACTTTCGGCGCCCTCCGGTGGTAAAACACAAACGTCCAGCTTTTGCTGCCACAGCAAAGGTGCCAGCGGGGAAAAGTAATGCTGGTTCTCACTGCGTCCTGGAACCTCTTCAAATGCCACAGACAATTTGGCCCTCTCTGCTTTCCTGCGGACTCCATCCTCAAAAGCACCTGTTTTCGCTTTCGGCAACCTCCGGAGCAAAAAAGACAAACGTCCAGGTTTTGCTGCCACAGCAAAGGTGCCAGCGGGGAAAAGTAATGCTGGTTCTCACTGCCTCCTGGAACCCTTTCAAATGCCACAGACAATTTGGCCCTCTCTGCTTTCCTGCGGACTCCATCCTCAAAAGCACCTGTTTTCGCTTTCGGCAGCCTCCGGAGCAAAAAAGACAAACGTCCAGGTTTTGCTGCCACAGCAAAGGTGCCAGCGGGGAAAAGTAATGCCGGTTCTCACTGCCTCCTGGAACCTCTTCAAATGCCAAAGAGAATTTGGCCCTCTCTGCTTTCCTGCGGACTCCATCCTCAAAAGCACCTGTTTTCGCTTTCGGCATCCTCCGGAGCAAAAAAGACAAACGTCCAGGTTTTGCTGCCACAGCAAAGGTGCCAGCGGGGAAAAGTAATGCTGGTTCTCACTGCCTCCTGGAACCCCTTCAAATGCCCCAGACAATTTGGCCCTCTCTGCTTTCCTGCGGACTCCATCCTCAAAAGCACCTGTTTTCACTTTCGGCATCCTCAGGAGCAAAAAAGACAAACGTCCAGCTTTTGCTGCCACAGCAAAGGTGCCAGCCGGGAAAAGTAATGCTGGTTCTCACTGCCTCCTGGAACCCTTTCAAATGCCACAGACAATTTGGCCCTCTCTGCTTTCCTGCGGACTCCATCCTCAAAAGCACCTGTTTTCGCTTTCGGCAACCTCCGGAGCAAAAAAGACAAACGTCCATGTTTTGCTGCCACAGCAAAGGTGCCAGCGGGGAAAAGTGATGCTGGTTCTCATTGCCTCCTGGAACCTCTTCAAATGCCACAGACAATTTGGCCCTCTCTGCTTTCCTGCGGACTCCATCCTCAAAAGCAGCTGTTTTCGCTTTTGGCAACCTCAGGATCAAAAAAGACAAACGTCCAGGTTTTGCTGCCACAGCAAAGGTGCCAGCGGGGAAAAGTAATGCTGGTCCTCATTGCCTCCTGGAACCTCTTCAAATGCCACAGACAATTTGGCACTCTCTGCTTTCCTGCGGACTCCATCCTCAAAAGCACCTGTTTTCACTTTCGGCAACCTCAGGAGCAAAAAAGACAAACGTCCAGGTTTTGCTGCCACAGCAAGGGTGCATGCGGGGAAAAGTAATGCTGGTTCTCACTGCCTCCTGGAACCCTTTCAAATGCCACAGACAATTTGGCCCTCTCTACTTTCCTGCGGACTCCATCCTCAAAAGCACCTGTTTTCGCTTTCGGCAGCCTCCGGAGCAAAAAAGACAAACGTCCAGCTTTTGCTGCCACAGCAAAGGTGCCAGCGGGGAAAAGTAATGCTGGTTCTCACTGCCTCCTGGAACTCTTTCAAACGCCCCAGACAATTTGGCCCTCTCTGCTTTCCTGCGGACTCCATCCTCAAAAGCGCCTTTTTTCACTTTCGGCGCCCTCCGGTGGTAAAACACAAACGTCCAGCTTTTGCTGCCACAGCAAAGGTGCCAGCGGGGAAAAGTAATGCTGGTTCTCACTGCGTCCTGGAACCTCTTCAAATGCCACAGACAATTTGGCCCTCTCTGCTTTCCTGCGGACTCCATCCTCAAAAGCACCTGTTTTCGCTTTCGGCAACCTCCGGAGCAAAAAAGACAAACGTCCAGGTTTTGCTGCCACAGCAAAGGTGCCAGCGGGGAAAAGTAATGCTGGTTCTCACTGCCTCCTGGAACCCTTTTAAATGCCCCAGACAATTTGGCCCTCTCTGCTTTCCTGCGGACTCTATCCTCAAAAGCACCTGTTTTCGCTTTCGGCAGCCTCCGGAGCAAAAAAGACAAACGTCCAGGTTTTGCTGCCACAGCAAAGGTGCCAGCGGGGAAAAGTAATGCCGGTTCTCACTGCCTCCTGGAACCTCTTCAAATGCCAAAGAGAATTTGGCCCTCTCTGCTTTCCTGCGGACTCCATCCTCAAAAGCACCTGTTTTCGCTTTCGGCATCCTCCGGAGCAAAAAAGACAAACGTCCAGGTTTTGCTGCCACAGCAAAGGTGCCAGCGGGGAAAAGTAATGCTGGTTCTCACTGCCTCCTGGAACCCCTTCAAATGCCCCAGACAATTTGGCCCTCTCTGCTTTCCTGCGGACTCCATCCTCAAAAGCACCTGTTTTCACTTTCGGCATCCTCAGGAGCAAAAAAGACAAACGTCCAGCTTTTGCTGCCACAGCAAAGGTGCCAGCCGGGAAAAGTAATGCTGGTTCTCACTGCCTCCTGGAACCCTTTCAAATGCCACAGACAATTTGGCCCTCTCTGCTTTCCTGCGGACTCCATCCTCAAAAGCACCTGTTTTCGCTTTCGGCAACCTCCGGAGCAAAAAAGACAAACGTCCATGTTTTGCTGCCACAGCAAAGGTGCCAGCGGGGAAAAGTGATGCTGGTTCTCATTGCCTCCTGGAACCTCTTCAAATGCCACAGACAATTTGGCCCTCTCTGCTTTCCTGCGGACTCCATCCTCAAAAGCAGCTGTTTTCGCTTTTGGCAACCTCAGGATCAAAAAAGACAAACGTCCAGGTTTTGCTGCCACAGCAAAGGTGCCAGCGGGGAAAAGTAATGCTGGTCCTCATTGCCTCCTGGAACCTCTTCAAATGCCACAGACAATTTGGCACTCTCTGCTTTCCTGCGGACTCCATCCTCAAAAGCACCTGTTTTCACTTTCGGCAACCTCAGGAGCAAAAAAGACAAACGTCCAGGTTTTGCTGCCACAGCAAGGGTGCATGCGGGGAAAAGTAATGCTGGTTCTCACTGCCTCCTGGAACCCTTTCAAATGCCACAGACAATTTGGCCCTCTCTACTTTCCTGCGGACTCCATCCTCAAAAGCACCTGTTTTCGCTTTCGGCAGCCTCCGGAGCAAAAAAGACAAACGTCCAGCTTTTGCTGCCACAGCAAAGGTGCCAGCGGGGAAAAGTAATGCTGGTTCTCACTGCCTCCTGGAACTCTTTCAAACGCCCCAGACAATTTGGCCCTCTCTGCTTTCCTGCGGACTCCATCCTCAAAAGCACCTGTTTTCGCTTTCGGCAACCTCAGGAGCAAAAAAGACAAACGTCCAGGTTTTGCTGCCACAGCAAAGGTGCCAGCGGGGAAAAGTGATGCTGGTTCTCACTACCTCCTAGAACTCTTTCAAATGCCCCAGACAATTTGGCCCTCTCTGCTTTCCTGCGGACTCCATCCTCAAAAGCACCTGTTTTCGCTTTCGGCTGCCTCCGGAGCAAAAAAGACAAACGTCCAGCTTTTGCTGCCACAGCAAAGGTGCCAGCGGGGAAAAGTAATGCTGGTTCTCACTGCGTCCTGGAACCTCTTCAAATGCCACAGACAATTTGGCCCTCTCTGCTTTCCTGCGGACTCCATCCTCAAAAGCACCTGTTTTCGCTTTCGGCAACCTCCAGAGCAAAAAAGACAAACGTCCAGGTTTTGCTGCCACAGCAAAGGTGCCAGCGGGGAAAAGTAATGCTGGTTCTCACTGCCTCCTGGAACCCTTTTAAATGCCCCAGACTATTTGGCCCTCTCTGCTTTCCTGCGGACTCGATCCTCAAAAGCACCTGTTTTCGCTTTCGGCATCCTCAGGAGCAAAAAAGACAAACGTCCAGGTTTTGCTGCCACAGCAAAGGTGCCAGCGGGGAAAAGTAATGCTGGTCCTCATTGCCTCCTGGAACCTCTTCAAATGCCACAGACAATTTGGCCCTCTCTGCTTTCCTTCGTACTCCATCCTCAAAAGCACCTGTTTTCGCTTTCGGCAGCCTCCGGAGCAAAAAAGACAAACGTCCAGCTTTTGCTGCCACAGCAAAGGTGCCAGCGGGGAAAAGTAATGCTGGTTCTCACTGCGTCCTGGAACCTCTTCAAATGCCACAGACAATTTGGCCCTCTCTGCTTTCCTGCGGACTCCATCCTCAAAAGCACCTGTTTTCGTTTTCGGCAACCTCCGAAGCAAAAAAGACAAACGTCCAGCTTTTGCTGCCACAGCAAAGGTGCCAGCCGGGAAAAGTAATGCTGGTTCTCACTGCCTCCTGGAACCCTTTCAAATGCCCCAGACAATTTTGCCCTCTCTGCTTTCCTGCGGACTCCATCCTCAAAAGCACCTGTTTTCGCTTTCGGCATCCTCAGGAGCAAAAAGAAAAACGTCCAGCTTTTGCTGCCACAGCAAAGGTGCCAGCCGGGAAAAGTGATGCTGGTCCTCATTGCCTCCCTGAACCTCTTCAAATGCCACAGACAATTTGGCCCTCTCTGCTTTCCTGCGGACTCCATCCTCAAAAGCAGCTGTTTTCGCTTTTGGCAACCTCAGGAGCAAAAAAGACAAACGTCCAGGTTTTGCTGCCACAGCAAAGGTGCCAGCGGGGAAAAGTAATGCTGGTCCTCATTGCCTCCTGGAACCTCTTCAAATGCCCCAGACAATTTGGCACTCTCTGCTTTCCTGCGGACTCCATCCTCAAAAGCACCTGTTTTCACTTTCGGCAACCTCAGGAGCAAAAAAGACAAACGTCCAGCTTTTGCTGCCACAGCAAGGGTGCATGCGGGGAAAAGGAATGCTGGTTCTCACTGCCTCCTGGAACCCTTTCAAATGCCACAGACAATTTGGCCCTCTCTACTTTCCTGCGGACTCCATCCTCAAAAGCACCTGTTTTCGCTTTCGGCAACCTCCGGAGCAAAAAAGACAAACGTCCAGCTTTTGCTGCCACAGCAAAGGTGCCAGCGGGGAAAAGTGATGCTGGTTCTCACTACCTCCTAGAACTCTTTCAAATGCCCCAGACAATTTGGCCCTCTCTGCTTTCCTGCGGACTCCATCCTCAAAAGCACCTGTTTTCGCTTTCGGCTGCCTCCGGAGCAAAAAAGACAAACGTCCAGCTTTTGCTGCCACAGCAAAGGTGCCAGCGGGGAAAAGTAATGCTGGTTCTCACTGCGTCCTGGAACCTCTTCAAATGCCAAAGAGAATTTGGCCCTCTCTGCTTTCCTGCGGACTCCATCCTCAAAAGCACCTGTTTTCGCTTTCGGCAACCTCCGGAGCAAAAAAGACAAACGTCCAGGTTTTGCTGCCACAGCAAAGGTGCCAGCGGGGAAAAGTAATGCTGGTTCTCACTGCCTCCTGGAACCCTTTTAAATGCCCCAGACTATTTGGCCCTCTCTGCTTTCCTGCGGACTCGATCCTCAAAAGCACCTGTTTTCGCTTTCGGCATCCTCAGGAGCAAAAAAGACAAACGTCCAGGTTTTGCTGCCACAGCAAAGGTGCCAGCGGGGAAAAGTAATGCTGGTCCTCATTGCCTCCTGGAACCTCTTCAAATGCCACAGACAATTTGGCCCTCTCTGCTTTCCTTCGTACTCCATCCTCAAAAGCACCTGTTTTCGCTTTCGGCAGCCTCCGGAGCAAAAAAGACAAACGTCCAGCTTTTGCTGCCACAGCAAAGGTGCCAGCGGGGAAAAGTAATGCTGGTTCTCACTGCGTCCTGGAACCTCTTCAAATGCCACAGACAATTTGGCCCTCTCTGCTTTCCTGCGGACTCCATCCTCAAAAGCACCTGTTTTCGTTTTCGGCAACCTCCGAAGCAAAAAAGACAAACGTCCAGGTTTTGCTGCCACAGCAAAGGTGCCAGCCGGGAAAAGTAATGCTGGTTCTCACTGCCTCCTGGAACCCTTTCAAATGCCCCAGACAATTTTGCCCTCTCTGCTTTCCTGCGGACTCCATCCTCAAAAGCACCTGTTTTCGCTTTCGGCATCCTCAGGAGCAAAAAGACAAACGTCCAGCTTTTGCTGCCACAGCAAAGGTGCCAGCCGGGAAAAGTGATGCTGGTCCTCATTGCCTCCCTGAACCTCTTCAAATGCCACAGACAATTTGGCCCTCTCTGCTTTCCTGCGGACTCCATCCTCAAAAGCAGCTGTTTTCGCTTTTGGCAACCTCAGGAGCAAAAAAGACAAACGTCCAGGTTTTGCTGCCACAGCAAAGGTGCCAGCGGGGAAAAGTAATGCTGGTCCTCATTGCCTCCTGGAACCTCTTCAAATGCCACAGACAATTTGGCACTCTCTGCTTTCCTGCGGACTCCATCCTCAAAAGCACCTGTTTTCACTTTCGGCAACCTCAGGAGCAAAAAAGACAAACGTCCAGCTTTTGCTGCCACAGCAAGGGTGCATGCGGGGAAAAGTAATGCTGGTTCTCACTGCCTCCTGGAACCCTTTCAAATGCCACAGACAATTTGGCCCTCTCTACTTTCCTGCGGACTCCATCCTCAAAAGCACCTGTTTTCGCTTTCGGCAGCCTCCGGAGCAAAAAAGACAAACGTCCAGCTTTTGCTGCCACAGCAAAGGTGCCAGCGGGGAAAAGTAATGCTGGTTCTCACTGCCTCCTGGAACTCTTTCAAACGCCCCAGACAATTTGGCCCTCTCTGCTTTCCTGCGGACTCCATCCTCAAAAGCACCTGTTTTCGCTTTCGGCAACCTCAGGAGCAAAAAAGACAAACGTCCAGGTTTTGCTGCCACAGCAAAGGTGCCAGCGGGGAAAAGTGATGCTGGTTCTCACTACCTCCTAGAACTCTTTCAAATGCCCCAGACAATTTGGCCCTCTCTGCTTTCCTGCGGACTCCATCCTCAAAAGCACCTGTTTTCGCTTTCGGCTGCCTCCGGAGCAAAAAAGACAAACGTCCAGCTTTTGCTGCCACAGCAAAGGTGCCAGCGGGGAAAAGTAATGCTGGTTCTCACTGCGTCCTGGAACCTCTTCAAATGCCAAAGAGAATTTGGCCCTCTCTGCTTTCCTGCGGACTCCATCCTCAAAAGCACCTGTTTTCGCTTTCGGCATCCTCCGGAGCAAAAAAGACAAACGTCCAGGTTTTGCTGCCACAGCAAAGGTGCCAGCGGGGAAAAGTAATGCTGGTTCTCACTGCCTCCTGGAACCCCTTCAAATGCCCCAGACAATTTGGCCCTCTCTGCTTTCCTGCGGACTCCATCCTCAAAAGCACCTGTTTTCACTTTCGGCATCCTCAGGAGCAAAAAAGACAAACGTCCAGCTTTTGCTGCCACAGCAAAGGTGCCAGCCGGGAAAAGTAATGCTGGTTCTCACTGCCTCCTGGAACCCTTTCAAATGCCACAGACAATTTGGCCCT
The DNA here is from genome assembly GCF_965231255.1 of Vanellus vanellus. NCBI lineage: Eukaryota > Metazoa > Chordata > Aves > Charadriiformes > Charadriidae > Vanellus > Vanellus vanellus. The sequence goes on from NW_028126638.1 coordinate 7,424, forward strand.
CTCTGCTTTCCTGCGGACTCCATCCTCAAAAGCACCTGTTTTCGCTTTCGGCAACCTCCGGAGCAAAAAAGACAAACGTCCAGGTTTTGCTGCCACAGCAAAGGTGCCAGCGGGGAAAAGTGATGCTGGTTCTCATTGCCTCCTGGAACCTCTTCAAATGCCCCAGACAATTTGGCCCTCTCTGCTTTCCTGCGGACTCCATCCTCAAAAGCAGCTGTTTTCGCTTTTGGCAACCTCAGGAGCAAAAAAGACAAACGTCCAGGTTTTGCTGCCACAGCAAAGGTGCCAGCGGGGAAAAGTAATGCTGGTCCTCATTGCCTCCTGGAACCTCTTCAAATGCCACAGACAATTTGGCACTCTCTGCTTTCCTGCGGACTCCATCCTCAAAAGCACCTGTTTTCACTTTCGGCAACCTCAGGAGCAAAAAAGACAAACGTCCAGCTTTTGCTGCCACAGCAAGGGTGCATGCGGGGAAAAGTAATGCTGGTTCTCACTGCCTCCTGGAACCCTTTCAAATGCCACAGACAATTTGGCCCTCTCTACTTTCCTGCGGACTCCATCCTCAAAAGCACCTGTTTTCGCTTTCGGCAGCCTCCGGAGCAAAAAAGACAAACGTCCAGCTTTTGCTGCCACAGCAAATGTGCCAGCGGGGAAAAGTAATGCTGGTTCTCACTGCCTCCTGGAACTCTTTCAAACGCCCCAGACAATTTGGCCCTCTCTGCTTTCCTGCGGACTCCATCCTCAAAAGCACCTGTTTTCGCTTTCGGCAGCCTCCGGAGCAAAAAAGACAAACGTCCAGGTTTTGCTGCCACAGCAAAGGTGCCAGCGGGGAAAAGTGATGCTGGTTCTCACTACCTCCTAGAACTCTTTCAAATGCCCCAGACAATTTGGCCCTCTCTGCTTTCCTGCGGACTCCATCCTCAAAAGCACCTGTTTTCGCTTTCGGCTGCCTCCGGAGCAAAAAAGACAAACGTCCAGCTTTTGCTGCCACAGCAAAGGTGCCAGCGGGGAAAAGTAATGCTGGTTCTCACTGCATCCTGGAACCTCTTCAAATGCCACAGACAATTTGGCCCTCTCTGCTTTCCTGCGGACTCCATCCTCAAAAGCACCTGTTTTCGCTTTCGGCAACCTCCGGAGCAAAAAAGACAAACGTCCAGGTTTTGCTGCCACAGCAAAGGTGCCAGCGGGGAAAAGTAATGCTGGTTCTCACTGCCTCCTGGAACCCTTTTAAATGCCCCAGACTATTTGGCCCTCTCTGCTTTCCTGCGGACTCGATCCTCAAAAGCACCTGTTTTCGCTTTCGGCATCCTCAGGAGCAAAAAAGACAAACGTCCAGGTTTTGCTGCCACAGCAAAGGTGCCAGCGGGGAAAAGTAATGCTGGTCCTCATTGCCTCCTGGAACCTCTTCAAATGCCACAGACAATTTGGCCCTCTCTGCTTTCCTTCGTACTCCATCCTCAAAAGCACCTGTTTTCGCTTTCGGCAGCCTCCGGAGCAAAAAAGACAAACGTCCAGCTTTTGCTGCCACAGCAAAGGTGCCAGCGGGGAAAAGTAATGCTGGTTCTCACTGCGTCCTGGAACCTCTTCAAATGCCACAGACAATTTGGCCCTCTCTGCTTTCCTGCGGACTCCATCCTCAAAAGCACCTGTTTTCGTTTTCGGCAACCTCCGAAGCAAAAAAGACAAACGTCCAGGTTTTGCTGCCACAGCAAAGGTGCCAGCCGGGAAAAGTAATGCTGGTTCTCACTGCCTCCTGGAACCCTTTCAAATGCCCCAGACAATTTTGCCCTCTCTGCTTTCCTGCGGACTCCATCCTCAAAAGCACCTGTTTTCGCTTTCGGCATCCTCAGGAGCAAAAAGACAAACGTCCAGCTTTTGCTGCCACAGCAAAGGTGCCAGCCGGGAAAAGTGATGCTGGTCCTCATTGCCTCCCTGAACCTCTTCAAATGCCACAGACAATTTGGCCCTCTCTGCTTTCCTGCGGACTCCATCCTCAAAAGCAGCTGTTTTCGCTTTTGGCAACCTCAGGAGCAAAAAAGACAAACGTCCAGGTTTTGCTGCCACAGCAAAGGTGCCAGCGGGGAAAAGTAATGCTGGTCCTCATTGCCTCCTGGAACCTCTTCAAATGCCACAGACAATTTGGCACTCTCTGCTTTCCTGCGGACTCCATCCTCAAAAGCACCTGTTTTCACTTTCGGCAACCTCAGGAGCAAAAAAGACAAACGTCCAGCTTTTGCTGCCACAGCAAGGGTGCATGCGGGGAAAAGTAATGCTGGTTCTCACTGCCTCCTGGAACCCTTTCAAATGCCACAGACAATTTGGCCCTCTCTACTTTCCTGCGGACTCCATCCTCAAAAGCACCTGTTTTCGCTTTCGGCAGCCTCCGGAGCAAAAAAGACAAACGTCCAGCTTTGCTGCCACAGCAAAGGTGCCAGCGGGGAAAAGTAATGCTGGTTCTCACTGCCTCCTGGAACTCTTTCAAACGCCCCAGACAATTTGGCCCTCTCTGCTTTCCTGCGGACTCCATCCTCAAAAGCACCTGTTTTCGTTTTCGGCAACCTCAGGAGCAAAAAAGACAAACGTCCAGGTTTTGCTGCCACAGCAAAGGTGCCAGCGGGGAAAAGTGATGCTGGTTCTCACTACCTCCTAGAACTCTTTCAAATGCCCCAGACAATTTGGCCCTCTCTGCTTTCCTGCGGACTCCATCCTCAAAAGCACCTGTTTTCGCTTTCGGCTGCCTCCGGAGCAAAAAAGACAAACGTCCAGCTTTTGCTGCCACAGCAAAGGTGCCAGCGGGGAAAAGTAATGCTGGTTCTCACTGCGTCCTGGAACCTCTTCAAATGCCACAGACAATTTGGCCCTCTCTGCTTTCCTGCGGACTCCATCCTCAAAAGCACCTGTTTTCGCTTTCGGCAACCTCCGGAGCAAAAAAGACAAACGTCCAGGTTTTGCTGCCACAGCAAAGGTGCCAGCGGGGAAAAGTAATGCTGGTTCTCACTGCCTCCTGGAACCCTTTTAAATGCCCCAGACTATTTGGCCCTCTCTGCTTTCCTGCGGACTCGATCCTCAAAAGCACCTGTTTTCGCTTTCGGCATCCTCAGGAGCAAAAAAGACAAACGTCCAGGTTTTGCTGCCACAGCAAAGGTGCCAGCGGGGAAAAGTAATGCTGGTCCTCATTGCCTCCTGGAACCTCTTCAAATGCCACAGACAATTTGGCCCTCTCTGCTTTCCTTCGTACTCCATCCTCAAAAGCACCTGTTTTCGCTTTCGGCAGCCTCCGGAGCAAAAAAGACAAACGTCCAGGTTTTGCTGCCACAGCAAAGGTGCCAGCGGGGAAAAGTAATGCTGGTTCTCACTGCGTCCTGGAACCTCTTCAAATGCCACAGACAATTTGGCCCTCTCTGCTTTCCTGCGGACTCCATCCTCAAAAGCACCTGTTTTCGTTTTCGGCAACCTCCGAAGCAAAAAAGACAAACGTCCAGGTTTTGCTGCCACAGCAAAGGTGCCAGCCGGGAAAAGTAATGCTGGTTCTCACTGCCTCCTGGAACCCTTTCAAATGCCCCAGACAATTTTGCCCTCTCTGCTTTCCTGCGGACTCCATCCTCAAAAGCACCTGTTTTCGCTTTCGGCATCCTCAGGAGCAAAAAGACAAACGTCCAGCTTTTGCTGCCACAGCAAAGGTGCCAGCCGGGAAAAGTGATGCTGGTCCTCATTGCCTCCCTGAACCTCTTCAAATGCCACAGACAATTTGGCCCTCTCTGCTTTCCTGCGGACTCCATCCTCAAAAGCACCTGTTTTCGCTTTCGGCAGCCTCCGGAGCAAAAAAGACAAACGTCCAGGTTTTGCTGCCACAGCAAAGGTGCCAGCGGGGAAAAGTAATGCTGGTTCTCACTGCCTCCTGGAACCTCTTCAAATGCCACAGACAATTTCGCCCTCTCTGCTTTCCTGTGGACTCCATCCTCAAAAGCAGCTGTTTTCGCTTTTGGCAACCTCAGGAGCAAAAAAGACAAACGTCCAGGTTTTGCTGCCACAGCAAAGGTGCCAGCGGGGAAAAGTAATGCTGGTTCTAACTGCCTCCTGGAACCCTTTCAAATGCCACAGACAATTTGGCCCTCTCTACTTTCCTGCGGACTCCATCCTCAAAAGCACCTGTTTTCGCTTTCGGCATCCTCCGGAGCAAAAAATACAAACGTCCAGCTTTTGCTGCCACAGCAAAGGTGCCAGCGGGCAAAAGTAATGCTGGTTCTCACTGCCTCCTGGAACCCTTTTAAATGCCCCAGACAATTTGGCCCTCTCTGCTTTCCTGCGGACTCCATCCTCAAAAGCACCTGTTTTCGCTTTCGGCATCCTCAGGAGCAAAAAACACAAACGTCCAGGTTTTGCTGCCACAGTAAAGGTGCCAGCGGGGAAAAGTAATGCTGGTCCTCATTGCCTCCTGGAACCCCTTCAAATGCCACAGACAAGTTGGCCCTCTCTGCTTTCCTGCGGACTCCATCCTCAAAAGCACCTGTTTTCGCTTTCGTCAGCCTCCGGAGCAAAAAAGACAAACGTCCAGGTTTTGCTGCCACAGCAAAGGTGCCAGCGGGGAAAAGTAATGCTGGTTCTCACTGCCTCCTGGAACTCTTTCAAATGCCCCAGACAATTTGGCCCTCTCTGCTTTCCTGCGGACTCCATCCTCAAAAGCACCTGTTTTCGCTTTCGGCATCCTCCGGAGCAAAAAAGACAAACGTCCCGGTTTTGCTGCCACAGCAAAGGTGCCAGCGGGGAAAAGTAATGCTGGTTCTCACTGCCTCCTGGAACCCCTTCAAATGCCCCAGACAATTTGGCCCTCTCTGCTTTCCTGCGGACTCCATCCTCAAAAGCACCTGTTTTCACTTTCGGCATCCTCAGGAGCAAAAAAGACAAACGTCCAGCTTTTGCTGCCACAGCAAAGGTGCCAGCGGGCAAAAGTAATGCTGGTTCTCACTGCCTCCTGGAACCCTTTCAAATGCCCCAGACAATTTGGCCCTCTCTGCTTTCCTGCGGACTCCATCCTCAAAAGCACCTATTTTCGCTTTCGGCAGCCTCCGGAGCAAAAAAGACAAACGTCCAGGTTTTGCTGCCACAGCAAAGGTGCCAGCGGGGAAAAGTAATGCTGGTCCTCATTGCCTCCTGGAACCTCTTCAAAAGCCACAGACAATTTGGCCCTCTCTGCTTTCCTGTGGACTCCATCCTCAAAAGCACCTGATTTTGCTTTCGGCAACCTCCGGAGCAAAAAAGACAAACGTCCAGGTTTTGCTGCCACAGCAAAGGTGCCAGCGGGGAAAAGTAATGCTGGTTCTCACTGCCTCCTGGAACCCTTTCAAATGCCCCAGACAATTTGGCCCTCTCTTCTTTCCTGCAGACTCCATCCTCAAAAGCACCTGTTTTCGCTTTCGGCAACCTCCGGAGAAAAAAAGACAAACGTCCAGGTTTTGCTGCCACAGCAAAGGTGCCAGCGGGGAAAAGTAATGCTGGTTCTCACTGCCTCCTGGAACCCTTTCAAATGCCACAGACAATTTGGCCCTCTCTACTTTCCTGCGGACTCCATCCTCAAAAGCACCTGTTTTCGCTTTCGGCATCCTCCGGAGCAAAAAAGACAAACGTCCAGCTTTTGCTGCCACAGCAAAGGTGCCAGCGGGCAAAAGTAATGCTGGTTCTCACTGCCTCCTGGAACCCTTTCAAATGCCCCAGACAATTTGGCCCTCTCTGCTTACCTGCGGACTCCATCCTCAAAAGCACCTGTTTTCGCTTTCGGCATCCTCAAGAGCAAAAAACACAAACGTCCAGGTTTTGCTGCCACAGCAAAGGTGCCAGCGGGGAAAAGTAATGCTGGTCCTCATTGCCTCCTGGAACCTCTTCAAATGCCACAGACAAGTTGGCCCTCTCTGCTTTCCTGCGGACTCCATCCTCAAAAGCACCTGTTTTCGCTTTCGTCAGCCTCCGGAGCAAAAAAGACAAACGTCCAGGTTTTGCTGCCACAGCAAAGGTGCCAGCGGGGAAAAGTAATGCTGGTTCTCACTGCCTCCTGGAACTCTTTGAAATGCCCCAGACAATTTGGCCCTCTCTGCTTTCCTGCGGACTCCATCCTCAAAAGCACCTGTTTTCGCTTTCGGCAGCCTCCGGAGCAAAAAAGACAAACGTCCCGGATTTGCTGCCACAGCAAAGGTGCCAGCGGGGAAAAGTAATGCTGGTTCTCACTGCCTCCTGGAACCCCTTCAAATGCCCCAGACAATTTGGCCCTCTCTGCTTTCCTGCGGACTCCATCCTCAAAAGCACCTGTTTTCACTTTCGGCATCCTCAGGAGCAAAAAAGACAAACGTCCAGCTTTTGCTGCCACAGCAAAGGTGCCAGCGGGCAAAAGTAATGCTGGTTCTCACTGCCTCCTGGAACCCTTTCAAATGCCCCAGACAATTTGGCCCTCTCTGCTTTCCTGCGGACTCCATCCTCAAAAGCACCTATTTTCGCTTTCGGCAGCCTCCGGAGCAAAAAAGACAAACGTCCAGCTTTTGCTGCCACAGCAAAGGTGCCAGCGGGGAAAAGTAATGCTGGTCCTCATTGCCTCCTGGAACCTCTTCAAAAGCCACAGACAATTTGGCACTCTCTGCTTTCCTGTGGACTCCATCCTCAAAAGCACCTGTTTTTGCTTTCGGCAACCTCCGGAGCAAAAAAGACAAACGTCCAGGTTTTGCTGCCACAGCAAAGGTGCCAGCGGGGAAAAGTAATGCTGGTTCTCACTGCCTCCTGGAACCCTTTCAAATGCCCCAGACAATTTGGCCCTCTCTTCTTTCCTGCAGACTCCATCCTCAAAAGCACCTGTTTTCGCTTTCGGCAACCTCCGGAGAAAAAAAGACAAACGTCCAGGTTTTGCTGCCACAGCAAAGGTGCCAGCGGGGAAAAGTAATGCTGGTTCTCACTGCCTCCTGGAACCCTTTCAAATGCCACAGACAATTTGGCCCTCTCTACTTTCCTGCGGACTCCATCCTCAAAAGCACCTGTTTTCGCTTTCGGCATCCTCCAGAGCAAAAAAGACAAACGTCCAGCTTTTGCTGCCACAGCAAAGGTGCCAGCGGGCAAAAGTAATGCTGGTTCTCACTGCCTCCTGGAACCCTTTCAAATGCCCCAGACAATTTGGCCCTCTCTGCTTTCCTGCGGACTCCATCCTCAAAAGCACCTGTATTCGCTTTCGGCAGCCTCCGGAGCAAAAAAGACAAACGTCCAGCTTTTGCTGCCACAGCAAAGGTGCCAGCGGGGAAAAGTAATGCTGGTTCTCACTGCCTCCTGGAACTCTTTCAAACGCCCCAGACAATTTGGCCCTCTCTGCTTTCCTGCGGACTCCATCCTCAAAAGCACCTGTTTTCGCTTTCGGCAACCTCAGGAACAAAAAAGACAAACGTCCAGGTTTTGCTGCCACAGCAAAGGTGCCAGCGGGGAAAAGTAATGCTGGTTCTCACTACCTCCTGGAACTCTTTCAAATGCCACAGACAATTTGGCACTCTCTGCTTTCCTGCGGACTCCATCCTCAAAAGCACCTGTTTTCGCTTTCGGCAGCCTCCGGAGCAAAAAAGACAAACGTCCAGCTTTTGCTGCCACAGCAAAGGTGCCAGCGGGGAAAAGTAATGCTGGTTCTCACTGCGTCCTGAAACCTCTTCAAATGCCACAGACAATTTGGCCCTCTCTGCTTTCCTGCGGACTCCATCCTCAAAAGCACCTGTTTTCGCTTTCGGCAACCTCCGGAGCAAAAAAGACAAACGTCCAGGTTTTGCTGCCACAGCAAAGGTGCCAGCCGGGAAAAGTAATGCTGGTTCTCACTGCCTCCTGGAACCCTTTTAAATGCCCCAGACTATTTGGCCCTCTCTGCTTTCCTGCGGACTCCATCCTCAAAAGCACCTGTTTTCGCTTTCGGCATCCTCAGGAGCAAAAAAGACAAACGTCCAGGTTTTGCTGCCACAGCAAAGGTGCCAGCGGGGAAAAGTAATGCTGGTCCTCATTGCCTCCTGGAACCTCTTCAAATGCCACAGACAATTTGGCCCTCTCTGCTTTCCTGCGGACTCCATCCTCAAAAGCACCTGTTTTCACTTTCGGCAGCCTCCGGAGCAAAAAAGACAAACGTCCAGCTTTTGCTGCCACAGCAAAGGTGCCAGCGGGGAAAAGTAATGCTGGTTCTCACTGCGTCCTGGAACCTCTTCAAATGCCACAGACAATTTGGCCCTCTCTGCTTTCCTGCGGACTCCATCCTCAAAAGCACCTGTTTTCGCTTTCGGCAACCTCCGGAGCAAAAAAGACAAACGTCCAGGTTTTGCTGCCACAGCAAAGGTGCCAGCCGGGAAAAGTAATGCTGGTTCTCACTGCCTCCTGGAACCCTTTCAAATGCCCCAGACAATTTGGCCCTCTCTGCTTTCCTTTGGACTCCATCCTCAAAAGCACCTGTTTTCGCTTTCGGCATCCTCAGGAGCAAAAAACACAAACGTCCAGGTTTTGCTGCCACAGCAAAGGTGCCAGCGGGGAAAAGTAATGCTGGTCCTCATTGCCTCCTGGAACCTCTTCAAATGCCACAGACAAGTTGGCCCTCTCTGCTTTCCTGCGGACTCCATCCTCAAAAGCACCTGTTTTCGCTTTCGGCATCCTCCGGAGCAAAAAAGACAAACGTCCCGGTTTTGCTGCCACAGCAAAGGTGCCAGCGGGGAAAAGTAATGCTGGTTCTCACTGCCTCCTGGAACCCCTTCAAATGCCCCAGACAATTTGGCCCTCTCTGCTTTCCTGCGGACTCCATCCTCAAAAGCACCTGTTTTCACTTTCGGCATCCTCAGGAGCAAAAAAGACAAACGTCCAGCTTTTGCTGCCACAGCAAAGGTGCCAGCGGGCAAAAGTAATGCTGGTTCTCACTGCCTCCTGGAACCCTTTCAAATGCCCCAGACAATTTGGCCCTCTCTGCTTTCCTGCGGACTCCATCCTCAAAAGCACCTGTTTTCACTTTCGGCAACCTCAGGAGCAAAAAAGACAAACGTCCAGGTTTTGCTGCCACAGCAAAGGTGCCAGCCGGGAAAAGTAATGCTGGTTCTCACTGCCTCCTGGAACCCTTTTAAATGCCCCAGACTATTTGGCCCTCTCTGCTTTCCTGCGGACTCGATCCTCAAAAGCACCTGTTTTCGCTTTCGGCATCCTCAGGAGCAAAAAAGACAAACGTCCAGGTTTTGCTGCCACAGCAAAGGTGCCAGCGGGGAAAAGTAATGCTGGTCCTCATTGCCTCCTGGAACCTCTTCAAATGCCACAGACAATTTGGCCCTCTCTGCTTTCCTTCGTACTCCATCCTCAAAAGCACCTGTTTTCGCTTTCGGCATCCTCCGGAGCAAAAAAGACAAACGTCCAGGTTTTGCTGCCACAGCAAAGGTGCCAGCGGGGAAAAGTAATGCTGGTTCTCACTGCGTCCTGGAACCTCTTCAAATGCCACAGACAATTTGGCCCTCTCTGCTTTCCTGCGGACTCCATCCTCAAAAGCACCTGTTTTCGTTTTCGGCAACCTCCGAAGCAAAAAAGACAAACGTCCAGGTTTTGCTGCCACAGCAAAGGTGCCAGCCGGGAAAAGTAATGCTGGTTCTCACTGCCTCCTGGAACCCTTTCAAATGCCCCAGACAATTTTGCCCTCTCTGCTTTCCTGCGGACTCCATCCTCAAAAGCACCTGTTTTCGCTTTCGGCATCCTCAGGAGCAAAAAGACAAACGTCCAGCTTTTGCTGCCACAGCAAAGGTGCCAGCCGGGAAAAGTGATGCTGGTCCTCATTGCCTCCCTGAACCTCTTCAAATGCCACAGACAATTTGGCCCTCTCTGCTTTCCTGCGGACTCCATCCTCAAAAGCACCTGTTTTCGCTTTCGGCAGCCTCCGGAGCAAAAAAGACAAACGTCCAGGTTTTGCTGCCACAGCAAAGGTGCCAGCGGGGAAAAGTAATGCTGGTTCTCACTGCCTCCTGGAACCTCTTCAAATGCCACAGACAATTTCGCCCTCTCTGCTTTCCTGTGGACTCCATCCTCAAAAGCAGCTGTTTTCGCTTTTGGCAACCTCAGGAGCAAAAAAGACAAACGTCCAGGTTTTGCTGCCACAGCAAAGGTGCCAGCGGGGAAAAGTAATGCTGGTTCTAACTGCCTCCTGGAACCCTTTCAAATGCCACAGACAATTTGGCCCTCTCTACTTTCCTGCGGACTCCATCCTCAAAAGCACCTGTTTTCGCTTTCGGCATCCTCCGGAGCAAAAAAGACAAACGTCCAGCTTTTGCTGCCACAGCAAAGGTGCCAGCGGGCAAAAGTAATGCTGGTTCTCACTGCCTCCTGGAACCCTTTTAAATGCCCCAGACAATTTGGCCCTCTCTGCTTTCCTGCGGACTCCATCCTCAAAAGCACCTGTTTTCGCTTTCGGCATCCTCAGGAGCAAAAAACACAAACGTCCAGGTTTTGCTGCCACAGTAAAGGTGCCAGCGGGGAAAAGTAATGCTGGTCCTCATTGCCTCCTGGAACGCCTTCAAATGCCACAGACAAGTTGGCCCTCTCTGCTTTCCTGCGGACTCCATCCTCAAAAGCACCTGTTTTCGCTTTCGTCAGCCTCCGGAGCAAAAAAGACAAACGTCCAGGTTTTGCTGCCACAGCAAAGGTGCCAGCGGGGAAAAGTAATGCTGGTTCTCACTGCCTCCTGGAACTCTTTGAAATGCCCCAGACAATTTGGCCCTCTCTGCTTTCCTGCGGACTCCATCCTCAAAAGCACCTGTTTTCGCTTTCGGCAGCCTCCGGAGCAAAAAAGACAAACGTCCCGGATTTGCTGCCACAGCAAAGGTGCCAGCGGGGAAAAGTAATGCTGGTTCTCACTGCCTCCTGGAACCCCTTCAAATGCCCCAGACAATTTGGCCCTCTCTGCTTTCCTGCGGACTCCATCCTCAAAAGCACCTGTTTTCACTTTCGGCATCCTCAGGAGCAAAAAAGACAAACGTCCAGCTTTTGCTGCCACAGCAAAGGTGCCAGCGGGCAAAAGTAATGCTGGTTCTCACTGCCTCCTGGAACCCTTTCAAATGCCCCAGACAATTTGGCCCTCTCTGCTTTCCTGCGGACTCCATCCTCAAAAGCACCTATTTTCGCTTTCGGCAGCCTCCGGAGCAAAAAAGACAAACGTCCAGCTTTTGCTGCCACAGCAAAGGTGCCAGCGGGGAAAAGTAATGCTGGTCCTCATTGCCTCCTGGAACCTCTTCAAAAGCCACAGACAATTTGGCACTCTCTGCTTTCCTGTGGACTCCATCCTCAAAAGCACCTGATTTTGCTTTCGGCAACCTCCGGAGCAAAAAAGACAAACGTCCAGGTTTTGCTGCCACAGCAAAGGTGCCAGCGGGGAAAAGTAATGCTGGTTCTCACTGCCTCCTGGAACCCTTTCAAATGCCCCAGACAATTTGGCCCTCTCTTCTTTCCTGCAGACTCCATCCTCAAAAGCACCTGTTTTCGCTTTCGGCAACCTCCGGAGAAAAAAAGACAAACGTCCAGGTTTTGCTGCCACAGCAAAGGTGCCAGCGGGGAAAAGTAATGCTGGTTCTCACTGCCTCCTGGAACCCTTTCAAATGCCACAGACAATTTGGCCCTCTCTACTTTCCTGCGGACTCCATCCTCAAAAGCACCTGTTTTCGCTTTCGGCATCCTCCAGAGCAAAAAAGACAAACGTCCAGCTTTTGCTGCCACAGCAAAGGTGCCAGCGGGCAAAAGTAATGCTGGTTCTCACTGCCTCCTGGAACCCTTTCAAATGCCCCAGACAATTTGGCCCTCTCTGCTTTCCTGCGGACTCCATCCTCAAAAGCACCTGTATTCGCTTTCGGCAGCCTCCGGAGCAAAAAAGACAAACGTCCAGCTTTTGCTGCCACAGCAAAGGTGCCAGCGGGGAAAAGTAATGCTGGTTCTCACTGCCTCCTGGAACTCTTTCAAACGCCCCAGACAATTTGGCCCTCTCTGCTTTCCTGCGGACTCCATCCTCAAAAGCACCTGTTTTCGCTTTCGGCAACCTCAGGAACAAAAAAGACAAACGTCCAGGTTTTGCTGCCACAGCAAAGGTGCCAGCGGGGAAAAGTAATGCTGGTTCTCACTACCTCCTGGAACTCTTTCAAATGCCACAGACAATTTGGCACTCTCTGCTTTCCTGCGGACTCCATCCTCAAAAGCACCTGTTTTCGCTTTCGGCAGCCTCCGGAGCAAAAAAGACAAACGTCCAGCTTTTGCTGCCACAGCAAAGGTGCCAGCGGGAAAAAGTAATGCTGGTTCTCACTGCGTCCTGGAACCTCTTCAAATGCCACAGACAATTTGGCCCTCTCTGCTTTCCTGCGGACTCCATCCTCAAAAGCACCTGTTTTCGCTTTCGGCAACCTCCGGAGCAAAAAAGACAAACGTCCAGGTTTTGCTGCCACAGCAAAGGTGCCAGCCGGGAAAAGTAATGCTGGTTCTCACTGCCTCCTGGAACCCTTTTAAATGCCCCAGACTATTTGGCCCTCTCTGCTTTCCTGCGGACTCCATCCTCAAAAGCACCTGTTTTCGCTTTCGGCATCCTCAGGAGCAAAAAAGACAAACGTCCGGGTTTTGCTGCCACAGCAAAGGTGCCAGCGGGGAAAAGTAATGCTGGTCCTCATTGCCTCCTGGAACCTCTTCAAATGCCACAGACAATTTGGCCCTCTCTGCTTTCCTGCGGACTCCATCCTCAAAAGCACCTGTTTTCACTTTCGGCAGCCTCCGGAGCAAAAAAGACAAACGTCCAGCTTTTGCTGCCACAGCAAAGGTGCCAGCGGGGAAAAGTAATGCTGGTTCTCACTGCGTCCTGGAACCTCTTCAAATGCCACAGACAATTTGGCCCTCTCTGCTTTCCTGCGGACTCCATCCTCAAAAGCACCTGTTTTCGCTTTCGGCAACCTCCGGAGCAAAAAAGACAAACGTCCAGGTTTTGCTGCCACAGCAAAGGTGCCAGCCGGGAAAAGTAATGCTGGTTCTCACTGCCTCCTGGAACCCTTTCAAATGCCCCAGACAATTTGGCCCTCTCTGCTTTCCTTTGGACTCCATCCTCAAAAGCACCTGTTTTCGCTTTCGGCATCCTCAGGAGCAAAAAACACAAACGTCCAGGTTTTGCTGCCACAGCAAAGGTGCCAGCGGGGAAAAGTAATGCTGGTCCTCATTGCCTCCTGGAACCTCTTCAAATGCCACAGACAAGTTGGCCCTCTCTGCTTTCCTGCGGACTCCATCCTCAAAAGCACCTGTTTTCGCTTTCGGCATCCTCCGGAGCAAAAAAGACAAACGTCCCGGTTTTGCTGCCACAGCAAAGGTGCCAGCGGGGAAAAGTAATGCTGGTTCTCACTGCCTCCTGGAACCCCTTCAAATGCCCCAGACAATTTGGCCCTCTCTGCTTTCCTGCGGACTCCATCCTCAAAAGCACCTGTTTTCACTTTCGGCATCCTCAGGAGCAAAAAAGACAAACGTCCAGGTTTTGCTGCCACAGCAAAGGTGCCAGCGGGCAAAAGTAATGCTGGTTCTCACTGCCTCCTGGAACCCTTTTAAATGCCCCAGACTATTTGGCCCTCTCTGCTTTCCTGCGGACTCGATCCTCAAAAGCACCTGTTTTCGCTTTCGGCATCCTCAGGAGCAAAAAAGACAAACGTCCAGGTTTTGCTGCCACAGCAAAGGTGCCAGCGGGGAAAAGTAATGCTGGTCCTCATTGCCTCCTGGAACCTCTTCAAATGCCACAGACAATTTGGCCCTCTCTGCTTTCCTTCGTACTCCATCCTCAAAAGCACCTGTTTTCGCTTTCGGCATCCTCCGGAGCAAAAAAGACAAACGTCCAGGTTTTGCTGCCACAGCAAAGGTGCCAGCGGGGAAAAGTAATGCTGGTTCTCACTGCGTCCTGGAACCTCTTCAAATGCCACAGACAATTTGGCCCTCTCTGCTTTCCTGCGGACTCCATCCTCAAAAGCACCTGTTTTCGTTTTCGGCAACCTCCGAAGCAAAAAAGACAAACGTCCAGGTTTTGCTGCCACAGCAAAGGTGCCAGCCGGGAAAAGTAATGCTGGTTCTCACTGCCTCCTGGAACCCTTTCAAATGCCCCAGACAATTTTGCCCTCTCTGCTTTCCTGCGGACTCCATCCTCAAAAGCACCTGTTTTCGCTTTCGGCATCCTCAGGAGCAAAAAGACAAACGTCCAGCTTTTGCTGCCACAGCAAAGGTGCCAGCCGGGAAAAGTGATGCTGGTCCTCATTGCCTCCCTGAACCTCTTCAAATGCCACAGACAATTTGGCCCTCTCTGCTTTCCTGCGGACTCCATCCTCAAAAGCACCTGTTTTCGCTTTCGGCAGCCTCCGGAGCAAAAAAGACAAACGTCCAGGTTTTGCTGCCACAGCAAAGGTGCCAGCGGGGAAAAGTAATGCTGGTTCTCACTGCCTCCTGGAACCTCTTCAAATGCCACAGACAATTTCGCCCTCTCTGCTTTCCTGTGGACTCCATCCTCAAAAGCAGCTGTTTTCGCTTTTGGCAACCTCAGGAGCAAAAAAGACAAACGTCCAGGTTTTGCTGCCACAGCAAAGGTGCCAGCGGGGAAAAGTAATGCTGGTTCTAACTGCCTCCTGGAACCCTTTCAAATGCCACAGACAATTTGGCCCTCTCTACTTTCCTGCGGACTCCATCCTCAAAAGCACCTGTTTTCGCTTTCGGCATCCTCCGGAGCAAAAAAGACAAACGTCCAGCTTTTGCTGCCACAGCAAAGGTGCCAGCGGGCAAAAGTAATGCTGGTTCTCACTGCCTCCTGGAACCCTTTTAAATGCCCCAGACAATTTGGCCCTCTCTGCTTTCCTGCGGACTCCATCCTCAAAAGCACCTGTTTTCGCTTTCGGCATCCTCAGGAGCAAAAAACACAAACGTCCAGGTTTTGCTGCCACAGTAAAGGTGCCAGCGGGGAAAAGTAATGCTGGTCCTCATTGCCTCCTGGAACGCCTTCAAATGCCACAGACAAGTTGGCCCTCTCTGCTTTCCTGCGGACTCCATCCTCAAAAGCACCTGTTTTCGCTTTCGTCAGCCTCCGGAGCAAAAAAGACAAACGTCCAGGTTTTGCTGCCACAGCAAAGGTGCCAGCGGGGAAAAGTAATGCTGGTTCTCACTGCCTCCTGGAACTCTTTCAAATGCCCCAGACAATTTGGCCCTCTCTGCTTTCCTGCGGACTCCATCCTCAAAAGCACCTGTTTTCGCTTTCGGCATCCTCCGGAGCAAAAAAGACAAACGTCCCGGTTTTGCTGCCACAGCAAAGGTGCCAGCGGGGAAAAGTAATGCTGGTTCTCACTGCCTCCTGGAACCCCTTCAAATGCCCCAGACAATTTGGCCCTCTCTGCTTTCCTGCGGACTCCATCCTCAAAAGCACCTGTTTTCACTTTCGGCATCCTCAGGAGCAAAAAAGACAAACGTCCAGCTTTTGCTGCCACAGCAAAGGTGCCAGCGGGCAAAAGTAATGCTGGTTCTCACTGCCTCCTGGAACCCTTTCAAATGCCCCAGACAATTTGGCCCTCTCTGCTTTCCTGCGGACTCCATCCTCAAAAGCACCTATTTTCGCTTTCGGCAGCCTCCGGAGCAAAAAAGACAAACGTCCAGCTTTTGCTGCCACAGCAAACGTGCCAGCGGGGAAAAGTAATGCTGGTCCTCATTGCCTCCTGGAACCTCTTCAAAAGCCACAGACAATTTGGCCCTCTCTGCTTTCCTGTGGACTCCATCCTCAAAAGCACCTGATTTTGCTTTCGGCAACCTCCGGAGCAAAAAAGACAAACGTCCAGGTTTTGCTGCCACAGCAAAGGTGCCAGCGGGGAAAAGTAATGCTGGTTCTCACTGCCTCCTGGAACCCTTTCAAATGCCCCAGACAATTTGGCCCTCTCTTCTTTCCTGCAGACTCCATCCTCAAAAGCACCTGTTTTCGCTTTCGGCAACCTCCGGAGAAAAAAAGACAAACGTCCAGGTTTTGCTGCCACAGCAAAGGTGCCAGCGGGGAAAAGTAATGCTGGTTCTCACTGCCTCCTGGAACCCTTTCAAATGCCACAGACAATTTGGCCCTCTCTACTTTCCTGCGGACTCCATCCTCAAAAGCACCTGTTTTCGCTTTCGGCATCCTCCGGAGCAAAAAAGACAAACGTCCAGCTTTTGCTGCCACAGCAAAGGTGCCAGCGGGCAAAAGTAATGCTGGTTCTCACTGCCTCCTGGAACCCTTTCAAATGCCTCAGACAATTTGGCCCTCTCTGCTTACCTGCGGACTCCATCCTCAAAAGCACCTGTTTTCGCTTTCGGCATCCTCAGGAGCAAAAAACACAAACGTCCAGGTTTTGCTGCCACATCAAAGGTGCCAGCGGGGAAAAGTAATGCTGATCCTCATTGCCTCCTGGAACCTCTTCAAATGCCACAGACAAGTTGGCCCTCTCTGCTTTCCTGCGGACTCCATCCTCAAAAGCACCTGTTTTCGCTTTCGTCAGCCTCCGGAGCAAAAAAGACAAACGTCCAGGTTTTGCTGCCACAGCAAAGGTGCCAGCGGGGAAAAGTAATGCTGGTTCTCACTGCCTCCTGGAACTCTTTCAAATGCCCCAGACAATTTGGCCCTCTCTGCTTTCCTGCGGACTCCATCCTCAAAAGCACCTGTTTTCGCTTTCGGCATCCTCCGGAGCAAAAAAGACAAACGTCCCGGTTTTGCTGCCACAGCAAAGGTGCCAGCGGGGAAAAGTAATGCTGGTTCTCACTGCCTCCTGGAACCCCTTCAAATGCCCCAGACAATTTGGCCCTCTCTGCTTTCCTGCGGACTCCATCCTCAAAAGCACCTGTTTT
This sequence comes from Vanellus vanellus, assembly GCF_965231255.1. Taxonomy (NCBI): domain Eukaryota; kingdom Metazoa; phylum Chordata; class Aves; order Charadriiformes; family Charadriidae; genus Vanellus; species Vanellus vanellus. Next base: position 24,287 of record NW_028126638.1, read on the forward strand.
CACTTTCGGCATCCTCAGGAGCAAAAAAGACAAACGTCCAGCTTTTGCTGCCACAGCAAAGGTGCCAGCGGGCAAAAGTAATGCTGGTTCTCACTGCCTCCTGGAACCCTTTCAAATGCCCCAGACAATTTGGCCCTCTCTGCTTTCCTGCGGACTCCATCCTCAAAAGCACCTATTTTCGCTTTCGGCAGCCTCCGGAGCAAAAAAGACAAACGTCCAGCTTTTGCTGCCACAGCAAACGTGCCAGCGGGGAAAAGTAATGCTGGTCCTCATTGCCTCCTGGAACCTCTTCAAAAGCCACAGACAATTTGGCCCTCTCTGCTTTCCTGTGGACTCCATCCTCAAAAGCACCTGATTTTGCTTTCGGCAACCTCCGGAGCAAAAAAGACAAACGTCCAGGTTTTGCTGCCACAGCAAAGGTGCCAGCGGGGAAAAGTAATGCTGGTTCTCACTGCCTCCTGGAACCCTTTCAAATGCCCCAGACAATTTGGCCCTCTCTTCTTTCCTGCAGACTCCATCCTCAAAAGCACCTGTTTTCGCTTTCGGCAACCTCCGGAGAAAAAAAGACAAACGTCCAGGTTTTGCTGCCACAGCAAAGGTGCCAGCGGGGAAAAGTAATGCTGGTTCTCACTGCCTCCTGGAACCCTTTCAAATGCCACAGACAATTTGGCCCTCTCTACTTTCCTGCGGACTCCATCCTCAAAAGCACCTGTTTTCGCTTTCGGCATCCTCCGGAGCAAAAAAGACAAACGTCCAGCTTTTGCTGCCACAGCAAAGGTGCCAGCGGGCAAAAGTAATGCTGGTTCTCACTGCCTCCTGGAACCCTTTCAAATGCCCCAGACAATTTGGCCCTCTCTGCTTACCTGCGGACTCCATCCTCAAAAGCACCTGTTTTCGCTTTCGGCATCCTCAGGAGCAAAAAACACAAACGTCCAGGTTTTGCTGCCACAGCAAAGGTGCCAGCGGGGAAAAGTAATGCTGGTCCTCATTGCCTCCTGGAACCTCTTCAAATGCCACAGACAAGTTGGCCCTCTCTGCTTTCCTGCGGACTCCATCCTCAAAAGCACCTGTTTTCGCTTTCGTCAGCCTCCGGAGCAAAAAAGACAAACGTCCAGGTTTTGCTGCCACAGCAAAGGTGCCAGCGGGGAAAAGTAATGCTGGTTCTCACTGCCTCCTGGAACTCTTTCAAATGCCCCAGACAATTTGGCCCTCTCTGCTTTCCTGCGGACTCCATCCTCAAAAGCACCTGTTTTCGCTTTCGGCAGCCTCCGGAGCAAAAAAGACAAACGTCCCGGATTTGCTGCCACAGCAAAGGTGCCAGCGGGGAAAAGTAATGCTGGTTCTCACTGCCTCCTGGAACCCCTTCAAATGCCCCAGACAATTTGGCCCTCTCTGCTTTCCTGCGGACTCCATCCTCAAAAGCACCTGTTTTCACTTTCGGCATCCTCAGGAGCAAAAAAGACAAACGTCCAGCTTTTGCTGCCACAGCAAAGGTGCCAGCGGGCAAAAGTAATGCTGGTTCTCACTGCCTCCTGGAACCCTTTCAAATGCCCCAGACAATTTGGCCCTCTCTGCTTTCCTGCGGACTCCATCCTCAAAAGCACCTATTTTCGCTTTCGGCAGCCTCCGGAGCAAAAAAGACAAACGTCCAGCTTTTGCTGCCACAGCAAAGGTGCCAGCGGGGAAAAGTAATGCTGGTCCTCATTGCCTCCTGGAACCTCTTCAAAAGCCACAGACAATTTGGCACTCTCTGCTTTCCTGTGGACTCCATCCTCAAAAGCACCTGTTTTTGCTTTCGGCAACCTCCGGAGCAAAAAAGACAAACGTCCAGGTTTTGCTGCCACAGCAAAGGTGCCAGCGGGGAAAAGTAATGCTGGTTCTCACTGCCTCCTGGAACCCTTTCAAATGCCCCAGACAATTTGGCCCTCTCTTCTTTCCTGCAGACTCCATCCTCAAAAGCACCTGTTTTCGCTTTCGGCAACCTCCGGAGAAAAAAAGACAAACGTCCAGGTTTTGCTGCCACAGCAAAGGTGCCAGCGGGGAAAAGTAATGCTGGTTCTCACTGCCTCCTGGAACCCTTTCAAATGCCACAGACAATTTGGCCCTCTCTACTTTCCTGCGGACTCCATCCTCAAAAGCACCTGTTTTCGCTTTCGGCATCCTCCAGAGCAAAAAAGACAAACGTCCAGCTTTTGCTGCCACAGCAAAGGTGCCAGCGGGCAAAAGTAATGCTGGTTCTCACTGCCTCCTGGAACCCTTTCAAATGCCCCAGACAATTTGGCCCTCTCTGCTTTCCTGCGGACTCCATCCTCAAAAGCACCTGTATTCGCTTTCGGCAGCCTCCGGAGCAAAAAAGACAAACGTCCAGCTTTTGCTGCCACAGCAAAGGTGCCAGCGGGGAAAAGTAATGCTGGTTCTCACTGCCTCCTGGAACTCTTTCAAACGCCCCAGACAATTTGGCCCTCTCTGCTTTCCTGCGGACTCCATCCTCAAAAGCACCTGTTTTCGCTTTCGGCAACCTCAGGAACAAAAAAGACAAACGTCCAGGTTTTGCTGCCACAGCAAAGGTGCCAGCGGGGAAAAGTAATGCTGGTTCTCACTACCTCCTGGAACTCTTTCAAATGCCACAGACAATTTGGCACTCTCTGCTTTCCTGCGGACTCCATCCTCAAAAGCACCTGTTTTCGCTTTCGGCAGCCTCCGGAGCAAAAAAGACAAACGTCCAGCTTTTGCTGCCACAGCAAAGGTGCCAGCGGGGAAAAGTAATGCTGGTTCTCACTGCGTCCTGGAACCTCTTCAAATGCCACAGACAATTTGGCCCTCTCTGCTTTCCTGCGGACTCCATCCTCAAAAGCACCTGTTTTCGCTTTCGGCAACCTCCGGAGCAAAAAAGACAAACGTCCAGGTTTTGCTGCCACAGCAAAGGTGCCAGCCGGGAAAAGTAATGCTGGTTCTCACTGCCTCCTGGAACCCTTTTAAATGCCCCAGACTATTTGGCCCTCTCTGCTTTCCTGCGGACTCCATCCTCAAAAGCACCTGTTTTCGCTTTCGGCATCCTCAGGAGCAAAAAAGACAAACGTCCAGGTTTTGCTGCCACAGCAAAGGTGCCAGCGGGGAAAAGTAATGCTGGTCCTCATTGCCTCCTGGAACCTCTTCAAATGCCACAGACAATTTGGCCCTCTCTGCTTTCCTTCGTACTCCATCCTCAAAAGCACCTGTTTTCGCTTTCGGCATCCTCCGGAGCAAAAAAGACAAACGTCCAGGTTTTGCTGCCACAGCAAAGGTGCCAGCGGGGAAAAGTAATGCTGGTTCTCACTGCGTCCTGGAACCTCTTCAAATGCCACAGACAATTTGGCCCTCTCTGCTTTCCTGCGGACTCCATCCTCAAAAGCACCTGTTTTCGTTTTCGGCAACCTCCGAAGCAAAAAAGACAAACGTCCAGGTTTTGCTGCCACAGCAAAGGTGCCAGCCGGGAAAAGTAATGCTGGTTCTCACTGCCTCCTGGAACCCTTTCAAATGCCCCAGACAATTTTGCCCTCTCTGCTTTCCTGCGGACTCCATCCTCAAAAGCACCTGTTTTCGCTTTCGGCATCCTCAGGAGCAAAAAGACAAACGTCCAGCTTTTGCTGCCACAGCAAAGGTGCCAGCCGGGAAAAGTGATGCTGGTCCTCATTGCCTCCCTGAACCTCTTCAAATGCCACAGACAATTTGGCCCTCTCTGCTTTCCTGCGGACTCCATCCTCAAAAGCACCTGTTTTCGCTTTCGGCAGCCTCCGGAGCAAAAAAAGACAAACGTCCAGGTTTTGCTGCCACAGCAAAGGTGCCAGCGGGGAAAAGTAATGCTGGTTCTCACTGCCTCCTGGAACCTCTTCAAATGCCACAGACAATTTCGCCCTCTCTGCTTTCCTGTGGACTCCATCCTCAAAAGCAGCTGTTTTCGCTTTTGGCAACCTCAGGAGCAAAAAAGACAAACGTCCAGGTTTTGCTGCCACAGCAAAGGTGCCAGCGGGGAAAAGTAATGCTGGTTCTAACTGCCTCCTGGAACCCTTTCAAATGCCACAGACAATTTGGCCCTCTCTACTTTCCTGCGGACTCCATCTCAAAAGCACCTGTTTTCGCTTTCGGCATCCTCCGGAGCAAAAAAGACAAACGTCCAGCTTTTGCTGCCACAGCAAAGGTGCCAGCGGGCAAAAGTAATGCTGGTTCTCACTGCCTCCTGGAACCCTTTTAAATGCCCCAGACAATTTGGCCCTCTCTGCTTTCCTGCGGACTCCATCCTCAAAAGCACCTGTTTTCGCTTTCGGCATCCTCAGGAGCAAAAAACACAAACGTCCAGGTTTTGCTGCCACAGTAAAGGTGCCAGCGGGGAAAAGTAATGCTGGTCCTCATTGCCTCCTGGAACGCCTTCAAATGCCACAGACAAGTTGGCCCTCTCTGCTTTCCTGCGGACTCCATCCTCAAAAGCACCTGTTTTCGCTTTCGTCAGCCTCCGGAGCAAAAAAGACAAACGTCCAGGTTTTGCTGCCACAGCAAAGGTGCCAGCGGGGAAAAGTAATGCTGGTTCTCACTGCCTCCTGGAACTCTTTGAAATGCCCCAGACAATTTGGCCCTCTCTGCTTTCCTGCGGACTCCATCCTCAAAAGCACCTGTTTTCGCTTTCGGCAGCCTCCGGAGCAAAAAAGACAAACGTCCCGGATTTGCTGCCACAGCAAAGGTGCCAGCGGGGAAAAGTAATGCTGGTTCTCACTGCCTCCTGGAACCCCTTCAAATGCCCCAGACAATTTGGCCCTCTCTGCTTTCCTGCGGACTCCATCCTCAAAAGCACCTGTTTTCACTTTCGGCATCCTCAGGAGCAAAAAAGACAAACGTCCAGCTTTTGCTGCCACAGCAAAGGTGCCAGCGGGCAAAAGTAATGCTGGTTCTCACTGCCTCCTGGAACCCTTTCAAATGCCCCAGACAATTTGGCCCTCTCTGCTTTCCTGCGGACTCCATCCTCAAAAGCACCTATTTTCGCTTTCGGCAGCCTCCGGAGCAAAAAAGACAAACGTCCAGCTTTTGCTGCCACAGCAAAGGTGCCAGCGGGGAAAAGTAATGCTGGTCCTCATTGCCTCCTGGAACCTCTTCAAAAGCCACAGACAATTTGGCACTCTCTGCTTTCCTGTGGACTCCATCCTCAAAAGCACCTGTTTTTGCTTTCGGCAACCTCCGGAGCAAAAAAGACAAACGTCCAGGTTTTGCTGCCACAGCAAAGGTGCCAGCGGGGAAAAGTAATGCTGGTTCTCACTGCCTCCTGGAACCCTTTCAAATGCCCCAGACAATTTGGCCCTCTCTTCTTTCCTGCAGACTCCATCCTCAAAAGCACCTGTTTTCGCTTTCGGCAACCTCCGGAGAAAAAAAGACAAACGTCCAGGTTTTGCTGCCACAGCAAAGGTGCCAGCGGGGAAAAGTAATGCTGGTTCTCACTGCCTCCTGGAACCCTTTCAAATGCCACAGACAATTTGGCCCTCTCTACTTTCCTGCGGACTCCATCCTCAAAAGCACCTGTTTTCGCTTTCGGCATCCTCCAGAGCAAAAAAGACAAACGTCCAGCTTTTGCTGCCACAGCAAAGGTGCCAGCGGGCAAAAGTAATGCTGGTTCTCACTGCCTCCTGGAACCCTTTCAAATGCCCCAGACAATTTGGCCCTCTCTGCTTTCCTGCGGACTCCATCCTCAAAAGCACCTGTATTCGCTTTCGGCAGCCTCCGGAGCAAAAAAGACAAACGTCCAGCTTTTGCTGCCACAGCAAAGGTGCCAGCGGGGAAAAGTAATGCTGGTTCTCACTGCCTCCTGGAACTCTTTCAAACGCCCCAGACAATTTGGCCCTCTCTGCTTTCCTGCGGACTCCATCCTCAAAAGCACCTGTTTTCGCTTTCGGCAACCTCAGGAACAAAAAAGACAAACGTCCAGGTTTTGCTGCCACAGCAAAGGTGCCAGCGGGGAAAAGTAATGCTGGTTCTCACTACCTCCTGGAACTCTTTCAAATGCCACAGACAATTTGGCACTCTCTGCTTTCCTGCGGACTCCATCCTCAAAAGCACCTGTTTTCGCTTTCGGCAGCCTCCGGAGCAAAAAAGACAAACGTCCAGCTTTTGCTGCCACAGCAAAGGTGCCAGCGGGGAAAAGTAATGCTGGTTCTCACTGCGTCCTGGAACCTCTTCAAATGCCACAGACAATTTGGCCCTCTCTGCTTTCCTGCGGACTCCATCCTCAAAAGCACCTGTTTTCGCTTTCGGCAACCTCCGGAGCAAAAAAGACAAACGTCCAGGTTTTGCTGCCACAGCAAAGGTGCCAGCCGGGAAAAGTAATGCTGGTTCTCACTGCCTCCTGGAACCCTTTTAAATGCCCCAGACTATTTGGCCCTCTCTGCTTTCCTGCGGACTCCATCCTCAAAAGCACCTGTTTTCGCTTTCGGCATCCTCAGGAGCAAAAAAGACAAACGTCCAGGTTTTGCTGCCACAGCAAAGGTGCCAGCGGGGAAAAGTAATGCTGGTCCTCATTGCCTCCTGGAACCTCTTCAAATGCCACAGACAATTTGGCCCTCTCTGCTTTCCTGCGGACTCCATCCTCAAAAGCACCTGTTTTCACTTTCGGCAGCCTCCGGAGCAAAAAAGACAAACGTCCAGCTTTTGCTGCCACAGCAAAGGTGCCAGCGGGGAAAAGTAATGCTGGTTCTCACTGCGTCCTGGAACCTCTTCAAATGCCACAGACAATTTGGCCCTCTCTGCTTTCCTGCGGACTCCATCCTCAAAAGCACCTGTTTTCGCTTTCGGCAACCTCCGGAGCAAAAAAGACAAACGTCCAGGTTTTGCTGCCACAGCAAAGGTGCCAGCCGGGAAAAGTAATGCTGGTTCTCACTGCCTCCTGGAACCCTTTCAAATGCCCCAGACAATTTGGCCCTCTCTGCTTTCCTTTGGACTCCATCCTCAAAAGCACCTGTTTTCGCTTTCGGCATCCTCAGGAGCAAAAAACACAAACGTCCAGGTTTTGCTGCCACAGCAAAGGTGCCAGCGGGGAAAAGTAATGCTGGTCCTCATTGCCTCCTGGAACCTCTTCAAATGCCACAGACAAGTTGGCCCTCTCTGCTTTCCTGCGGACTCCATCCTCAAAAGCACCTGTTTTCGCTTTCGGCATCCTCCGGAGCAAAAAAGACAAACGTCCCGGTTTTGCTGCCACAGCAAAGGTGCCAGCGGGGAAAAGTAATGCTGGTTCTCACTGCCTCCTGGAACCCCTTCAAATGCCCCAGACAATTTGGCCCTCTCTGCTTTCCTGCGGACTCCATCCTCAAAAGCACCTGTTTTCACTTTCGGCATCCTCAGGAGCAAAAAAGACAAACGTCCAGCTTTTGCTGCCACAGCAAAGGTGCCAGCGGGCAAAAGTAATGCTGGTTCTCACTGCCTCCTGGAACCCTTTCAAATGCCCCAGACAATTTGGCCCTCTCTGCTTTCCTGCGGACTCCATCCTCAAAAGCACCTGTTTTCACTTTCGGCAACCTCAGGAGCAAAAAAGACAAACGTCCAGGTTTTGCTGCCACAGCAAAGGTGCCAGCCGGGAAAAGTAATGCTGGTTCTCACTGCCTCCTGGAACCCTTTTAAATGCCCCAGACTATTTGGCCCTCTCTGCTTTCCTGCGGACTCCATCCTCAAAAGCACCTGTTTTCGCTTTCGGCATCCTCAGGAGCAAAAAAGACAAACGTCCAGGTTTTGCTGCCACAGCAAAGGTGCCAGCGGGGAAAAGTAATGCTGGTCCTCATTGCCTCCTGGAACCTCTTCAAATGCCACAGACAATTTGGCCCTCTCTGCTTTCCTTCGTACTCCATCCTCAAAAGCACCTGTTTTCGCTTTCGGCATCCTCCGGAGCAAAAAAGACAAACGTCCAGGTTTTGCTGCCACAGCAAAGGTGCCAGCGGGGAAAAGTAATGCTGGTTCTCACTGCGTCCTGGAACCTCTTCAAATGCCACAGACAATTTGGCCCTCTCTGCTTTCCTGCGGACTCCATCCTCAAAAGCACCTGTTTTCGTTTTCGGCAACCTCCGAAGCAAAAAAGACAAACGTCCAGGTTTTGCTGCCACAGCAAAGGTGCCAGCCGGGAAAAGTAATGCTGGTTCTCACTGCCTCCTGGAACCCTTTCAAATGCCCCAGACAATTTTGCCCTCTCTGCTTTCCTGCGGACTCCATCCTCAAAAGCACCTGTTTTCGCTTTCGGCATCCTCAGGAGCAAAAAGACAAACGTCCAGCTTTTGCTGCCACAGCAAAGGTGCCAGCCGGGAAAAGTGATGCTGGTCCTCATTGCCTCCCTGAACCTCTTCAAATGCAACAGACAATTTGGCCCTCTCTGCTTTCCTGCGGACTCCATCCTCAAAAGCACCTGTTTTCGCTTTCGGCAGCCTCCGGAGCAAAAAAGACAAACGTCCAGGTTTTGCTGCCACAGCAAAGGTGCCAGCCGGGAAAAGTAATGCTGGTTCTCACTGCCTCCTGGAACCTCTTCAAATGCCACAGACAATTTCGCCCTCTCTGCTTTCCTGTGGACTCCATCCTCAAAAGCAGCTGTTTTCGCTTTTGGCAACCTCAGGAGCAAAAAAGACAAACGTCCAGGTTTTGCTGCCACAGCAAAGGTGCCAGCGGGGAAAAGTAATGCTGGTTCTAACTGCCTCCTGGAACCCTTTCAAATGCCACAGACAATTTGGCCCTCTCTACTTTCCTGCGGACTCCATCCTCAAAAGCACCTGTTTTCGCTTTCGGCATCCTCCGGAGCAAAAAAGACAAACGTCCAGCTTTTGCTGCCACAGCAAAGGTGCCAGCGGGCAAAAGTAATGCTGGTTCTCACTGCCTCCTGGAACCCTTTTAAATGCCCCAGACAATTTGGCCCTCTCTGCTTTCCTGCGGACTCCATCCTCAAAAGCACCTGTTTTCGCTTTCGGCATCCTCAGGAGCAAAAAACACAAACGTCCAGGTTTTGCTGCCACAGTAAAGGTGCCAGCGGGGAAAAGTAATGCTGGTCCTCATTGCCTCCTGGAACGCCTTCAAATGCCACAGACAAGTTGGCCCTCTCTGCTTTCCTGCGGACTCCATCCTCAAAAGCACCTGTTTTCGCTTTCGTCAGCCTCCGGAGCAAAAAAGACAAACGTCCAGGTTTTGCTGCCACAGCAAAGGTGCCAGCGGGGAAAAGTAATGCTGGTTCTCACTGCCTCCTGGAACTCTTTCAAATGCCCCAGACAATTTGGCCCTCTCTGCTTTCCTGCGGACTCCATCCTCAAAAGCACCTGTTTTCGCTTTCGGCATCCTCCGGAGCAAAAAAGACAAACGTCCCGGTTTTGCTGCCACAGCAAAGGTGCCAGCGGGGAAAAGTAATGCTGGTTCTCACTGCCTCCTGGAACCCCTTCAAATGCCCCAGACAATTTGGCCCTCTCTGCTTTCCTGCGGACTCCATCCTCAAAAGCACCTGTTTTCACTTTCGGCATCCTCAGGAGCAAAAAAGACAAACGTCCAGCTTTTGCTGCCACAGCAAAGGTGCCAGCGGGCAAAAGTAATGCTGGTTCTCACTGCCTCCTGGAACCCTTTCAAATGCCCCAGACAATTTGGCCCTCTCTGCTTTCCTGCGGACTCCATCCTCAAAAGCACCTATTTTCGCTTTCGGCAGCCTCCGGAGCAAAAAAGACAAACGTCCAGCTTTTGCTGCCACAGCAAACGTGCCAGCGGGGAAAAGTAATGCTGGTCCTCATTGCCTCCTGGAACCTCTTCAAAAGCCACAGACAATTTGGCCCTCTCTGCTTTCCTGTGGACTCCATCCTCAAAAGCACCTGATTTTGCTTTCGGCAACCTCCGGAGCAAAAAAGACAAACGTCCAGGTTTTGCTGCCACAGCAAAGGTGCCAGCGGGGAAAAGTAATGCTGGTTCTCACTGCCTCCTGGAACCCTTTCAAATGCCCCAGACAATTTGGCCCTCTCTTCTTTCCTGCAGACTCCATCCTCAAAAGCACCTGTTTTCGCTTTCGGCAACCTCCGGAGAAAAAAAGACAAACGTCCAGGTTTTGCTGCCACAGCAAAGGTGCCAGCGGGGAAAAGTAATGCTGGTTCTCACTGCCTCCTGGAACCCTTTCAAATGCCACAGACAATTTGGCCCTCTCTACTTTCCTGCGGACTCCATCCTCAAAAGCACCTGTTTTCGCTTTCGGCATCCTCCGGAGCAAAAAAGACAAACGTCCAGCTTTTGCTGCCACAGCAAAGGTGCCAGCGGGCAAAAGTAATGCTGGTTCTCACTGCCTCCTGGAACCCTTTCAAATGCCCCAGACAATTTGGCCCTCTCTGCTTACCTGCGGACTCCATCCTCAAAAGCACCTGTTTTCGCTTTCGGCATCCTCAGGAGCAAAAAACACAAACGTCCAGGTTTTGCTGCCACAGCAAAGGTGCCAGCGGGGAAAAGTAATGCTGGTCCTCATTGCCTCCTGGAACCTCTTCAAATGCCACAGACAAGTTGGCCCTCTCTGCTTTCCTGCGGACTCCATCCTCAAAAGCACCTGTTTTCGCTTTCGTCAGCCTCCGGAGCAAAAAAGACAAACGTCCAGGTTTTGCTGCCACAGCAAAGGTGCCAGCGGGGAAAAGTAATGCTGGTTCTCACTGCCTCCTGGAACTCTTTCAAATGCCCCAGACAATTTGGCCCTCTCTGCTTTCCTGCGGACTCCATCCTCAAAAGCACCTGTTTTCGCTTTCGGCAGCCTCCGGAGCAAAAAAGACAAACGTCCCGGATTTGCTGCCACAGCAAAGGTGCCAGCGGGGAAAAGTAATGCTGGTTCTCACTGCCTCCTGGAACCCCTTCAAATGCCCCAGACAATTTGGCCCTCTCTGCTTTCCTGCGGACTCCATCCTCAAAAGCACCTGTTTTCACTTTCGGCATCCTCAGGAGCAAAAAAGACAAACGTCCAGCTTTTGCTGCCACAGCAAAGGTGCCAGCGGGCAAAAGTAATGCTGGTTCTCACTGCCTCCTGGAACCCTTTCAAATGCCCCAGACAATTTGGCCCTCTCTGCTTTCCTGCGGACTCCATCCTCAAAAGCACCTATTTTCGCTTTCGGCAGCCTCCGGAGCAAAAAAGACAAACGTCCAGCTTTTGCTGCCACAGCAAAGGTGCCAGCGGGGAAAAGTAATGCTGGTCCTCATTGCCTCCTGGAACCTCTTCAAAAGCCACAGACAATTTGGCACTCTCTGCTTTCCTGTGGACTCCATCCTCAAAAGCACCTGTTTTTGCTTTCGGCAACCTCCGGAGCAAAAAAGACAAACGTCCAGGTTTTGCTGCCACAGCAAAGGTGCCAGCGGGCAAAAGTAATGCTGGTTCTCACTGCCTCCTGGAACCCTTTCAAATGCCCCAGACAATTTGGCCCTCTCTTCTTTCCTGCAGACTCCATCCTCAAAAGCACCTGTTTTCGCTTTCGGCAACCTCCGGAGAAAAAAAGACAAACGTCCAGGTTTTGCTGCCACAGCAAAGGTGCCAGCGGGGAAAAGTAATGCTGGTTCTCACTGCCTCCTGGAACCCTTTCAAATGCCACAGACAATTTGGCCCTCTCTACTTTCCTGCGGACTCCATCCTCAAAAGCACCTGTTTTCGCTTTCGGCATCCTCCAGAGCAAAAAAGACAAACGTCCAGCTTTTGCTGCCACAGCAAAGGTGCCAGCGGGCAAAAGTAATGCTGGTTCTCACTGCCTCCTGGAACCCTTTCAAATGCCCCAGACAATTTGGCCCTCTCTGCTTTCCTGCGGACTCCATCCTCAAAAGCACCTGTATTCGCTTTCGGCAGCCTCCGGAGCAAAAAAGACAAACGTCCAGCTTTTGCTGCCACAGCAAAGGTGCCAGCGGGGAAAAGTAATGCTGGTTCTCACTGCCTCCTGGAACTCTTTCAAACGCCCCAGACAATTTGGCCCTCTCTGCTTTCCTGCGGACTCCATCCTCAAAAGCACCTGTTTTCGCTTTCGGCAACCTCAGGAACAAAAAAGACAAACGTCCAGGTTTTGCTGCCACAGCAAAGGTGCCAGCGGGGAAAAGTAATGCTGGTTCTCACTACCTCCTGGAACTCTTTCAAATGCCACAGACAATTTGGCACTCTCTGCTTTCCTGCGGACTCCATCCTCAAAAGCACCTGTTTTCGCTTTCGGCAGCCTCCGGAGCAAAAAAGACAAACGTCCAGCTTTTGCTGCCACAGCAAAGGTGCCAGCGGGGAAAAGTAATGCTGGTTCTCACTGCGTCCTGGAACCTCTTCAAATGCCACAGACAATTTGGCCCTCTCTGCTTTCCTGCGGACTCCATCCTCAAAAGCACCTGTTTTCGCTTTCGGCAACCTCCGGAGCAAAAAAGACAAACGTCCAGGTTTTGCTGCCACAGCAAAGGTGCCAGCCGGGAAAAGTAATGCTGGTTCTCACTGCCTCCTGGAACCCTTTTAAATGCCCCAGACTATTTGGCCCTCTCTGCTTTCCTGCGGACTCCATCCTCAAAAGCACCTGTTTTCGCTTTCGGCATCCTCAGGAGCAAAAAAGACAAACGTCCAGGTTTTGCTGCCACAGCAAAGGTGCCAGCGGGGAAAAGTAATGCTGGTCCTCATTGCCTCCTGGAACCTCTTCAAATGCCACAGACAATTTGGCCCTCTCTGCTTTCCTGCGGACTCCATCCTCAAAAGCACCTGTTTTCGCTTTCGGCAGCCTCCGGAGCAAAAAAGACAAACGTCCAGCTTTTGCTGCCACAGCAAAGGTGCCAGCGGGGAAAAGTAATGCTGGTTCTCACTGCGTCCTGGAACCTCTTCAAATGCCACAGACAATTTGGCCCTCTCTGCTTTCCTGCGGACTCCATCCTCAAAAGCACCTGTTTTCGCTTTCGGCAACCTCCGGAGCAAAAAAGACAAACGTCCAGGTTTTGCTGCCACAGCAAAGGTGCCAGCCGGGAAAAGTAATGCTGGTTCTCACTGCCTCCTGGAACCCTTTCAAATGCCCCAGACAATTTGGCCCTCTCTGCTTTCCTTTGGACTCCATCCTCAAAAGCACCTGTTTTCGCTTTCGGCATCCTCAGGAGCAAAAAACACAAACGTCCAGGTTTTGCTGCCACAGCAAAGGTGCCAGCGGGGAAAAGTAATGCTGGTCCTCATTGCCTCCTGGAACCTCTTCAAATGCCACAGACAAGTTGGCCCTCTCTGCTTTCCTGCGGACTCCATCCTCAAAAGCACCTGTTTTCGCTTTCGGCATCCTCCGGAGCAAAAAAGACAAACGTCCCGGTTTTGCTGCCACAGCAAAGGTGCCAGCGGGGAAAAGTAATGCTGGTTCTCACTGCCTCCTGGAACCCCTTCAAATGCCCCAGACAATTTGGCCCTCTCTGCTTTCCTGCGGACTCCATCCTCAAAAGCACCTGTTTTCACTTTCGGCATCCTCAGGAGCAAAAAAGACAAACGTCCAGCTTTTGCTGCCACAGCAAAGGTGCCAGCGGGCAAAAGTAATGCTGGTTCTCACTGCCTCCTGGAACCCTTTCAAATGCCCCAGACAATTTGGCCCTCTCTGCTTTCCTGCGGACTCCATCCTCAAAAGCACCTGTTTTCACTTTCGGCAACCTCAGGAGCAAAAAAGACAAACGTCCAGGTTTTGCTGCCACAGCAAAGGTGCCAGCCGGGAAAAGTAATGCTGGTTCTCACTGCCTCCTGGAACCCTTTTAAATGCCCCAGACTATTTGGCCCTCTCTGCTTTCCTGCGGACTCCATCCTCAAAAGCACCTGTTTTCGCTTTCGGCATCCTCAGGAGCAAAAAAGACAAACGTCCAGGTTTTGCTGCCACAGCAAAGGTGCCAGCGGGGAAAAGTAATGCTGGTCCTCATTGCCTCCTGGAACCTCTTCAAATGCCACAGACAATTTGGCCCTCTCTGCTTTCCTGCGGACTCCATCCTCAAAAGCACCTGTTTTCGCTTTCGGCAACCTCCGGAGCAAAAAAGACAAACGTCCAGGTTTTGCTGCCACAGCAAAGGTGCCAGCCGGGAAAAGTAATGCTGGTTCTCACTGCCTCCTGGAACCCTTTCAAATGCCCCAGACAATTTGGCCCTCTCTGCTTTCCTGCGGACTCCATCCTCAAAAGCACCTGTTTTCGCTTTCGGCATCCTCAGGAGCAAAAAGACAAACGTCCAGCTTTTGCTGCCACAGCAAAGGTGCCAGCCGGGAAAAGTGATGCTGGTCCTCATTGCCTCCCTGAACCTCTTCAAATGCCACAGACAATTTGGCCCTCTCTGCTTTCCTGCGGACTCCATCCTCAAAAGCACCTGTTTTCGCTTTCGGCAGCCTCCAGAGCAAAAAAGACAAACGTCCAGGTTTTGCTGCCACAGCAAAGGTGCCAGCGGGGAAAAGTAATGCTGGTTCTCAGTGCCTCCTGGAACTCTTTCAAATGCCCCAGACAATTTGGCCCTCTCTGCTTTCCTGCGGACTCCATCCTCAAAAGCACCTGTTTTCGCTTTCGGCAGCCTCCGGAGCAAAAAAGACAAACGTCCAGGTTTTGCTGCCACAGCAAAGGTGCCAGCGGGGAAAAGTAATGCTGGTTCTCACTGCCTCCTGGAACCCCTTCAAATGCCCCAGACAATTTGGCCCTCTCTGCTTTCCTGCGGACTCCATCCTCAAAAGCACCTGTTTTCACTTTCGGCATCCTCAGGAGCAAAAAAGACAAACGTCCAGCTTTTGCTGCCACAGCAAAGGTGCCAGCCGGGAAAAGTAATGCTGGTTCTCACTGCCTCCTGGAACCCTTTCAAATGCCACAGACAATTTGGCCCTCTCTGCTTTCCTGCGGACTCCATCCTCAAAAGCACCTGTTTTCGCTTTCGGCAACCTCCGGAGCAAAAAAGACAAACGTCCAGGTTTTGCTGCCACAGCAAAGGTGCCAGCGGGGAAAAGTGATGCTGGTTCTCATTGCCTCCTGGAACCTCTTCAAATGCCACAGACAATTTGGCCCTCTCTGCTTTCCTGTGGACTCCATCCTCAAAAGCACCTGTTTTCGCTTTCGGCATCCTCAGGAGCAAAAAAGACAAACGTCCAGGTTTTGCTGCCACAGCAAAGGTGCCAGCGGGGAAAAGTAATGCTGGTCCTCATTGCCTCCTGGAACCTCTTCAAATGCCCCAGACAATTTGGCACTCTCTGCTTTCCTGCGGACTCCATCCTCAAAAGCACCTGTTTTCGCTTTCGGCAACCTCAGGAGCAAAAAAGACAAACGTCCAGCTTTTGCTGCCACAGCAAGGCTGCATGCGGGGAAAAGTGATGCTGGTTCTCACTACCTCCTGGAACTCTTTCAAATGCCACAGACAATTTGGCACTCTCTGCTTTCCTGCGGACTCCATCCTCAAAAGCACCTGTTTTCGCTTTCGGCAGCCTCCGGAGCAAAAAAGACAAACGTCCAGCTTTTGCTGCCACAGCAAAGGTGCCAGCGGGGAAAAGTAATGCTGGTTCTCACTGCGTCCTGGAACCTCTTCAAATGCCACAGACAATTTGGCCCTCTCTGCTTTCCTGCGGACTCCATCCTCAAAAGCACCTGTTTTCGCTTTCGGCAACCTCCGGAGCAAAAAAGACAAACGTCCAGGTTTTGCTGCCACAGCAAAGATGCCAGCCGGGAAAAGTAATGCTGGTTCTCACTGCCTCCTGGAACCCTTTCAAATGCCCCAGACAATTTTGCCCTCTCTGCTTTCCTGCGGACTCCATCCTCAAAAGCACCTGTTTTCGCTTTCGGCATCCTCAGGAGCAAAAAGACAAACGTCCAGCTTTTGCTGCCACAGCAAAGGTGCCAGCCGGGAAAAGTGATGCTGGTCCTCATTGCCTCCCTGAACCTCTTCAAATGCCACAGACAATTTGGCCCTCTCTGCTTTCCTGCGGACTCCATCCTCAAAAGCACCTGTTTTCGCTTTCGGCAGCCTCCGGAGCAAAAAAGACAAACGTCCAGGTTTTGCTGCCACAGCAAAGGTGCCAGCGGGGAAAAGTAATGCTGGTTCTCACTGCCTCCTGGAACCTCTTCAAATGCCACAGACAATTTCGCCCTCTCTGCTTTCCTGTGGACTCCATCCTCAAAAGCAGCTGTTTTCGCTTTTGGCAACCTCAGGAGCAAAAAAGACAAACGTCCAGCTTTTGCTGCCACAGCAAAGGTGCCAGCGGGGAAAAGTGATGCTGGTTCTAACTGCCTCCTGGAACCCTTTCAAATGCCACAGACAATTTGGCCCTCTCTACTTTCCTGCGGACTCCATCCTCAAAAGCACCTGTTTTCGCTTTCGGCATCCTCCGGAGCAAAAAAGACAAACGTCCAGCTTTTGCTGCCACAGCAAAGGTGCCAGCGGGCAAAAGTAATGCTGGTTCTCACTGCCTCCTGGAACCCTTTCAAATGCCCCAGACAATTTGGCCCTCTCTGCTTTCCTGCGGACTCCATCCTCAAAAGCACCTGTATTCGCTTTCGGCAGCCTCCAGAGCAAAAAAGACAAACGTCCAGCTTTTGCTGCCACAGCAAAGGTGCCAGCAGGAAAAGTAATGCTGGTTCTCACTACCTCCTGGAACTCTTTCAAATGCCACAGACAATTTGGCCCTTTCTGCTTTCCTGCGGACTCCATCCTCAAAAGCACCTGTTTTCGCTTTCGGCAACCTCCGGAGCAAAAAAGACAAACGTCCAGGTTTTGCTGCCACAGCAAAGGTGCCAGCGGGGAAAAGTAATGCTGGTTCTCACTGCGTCCTGGAACCTCTTCAAATGCCACAGACAATTTGGCCCTCTCTGCTTTCCTGCGGACTCCATCCTCAAAAGCACCTGTTTTCACTTTCGGCAACCTCAGGAGCAAAAAAGACAAACGTCCAGGTTTTGCTGCCACAGCAAAGGTGCCAGCGGGGAAAAGTAATGCTGGTCCTCATTGCCTCCTGGAACCTCTTCAAATGCCCCAGACAATTTGGCACTCTCTGCTTTCCTGCGGACTCCATCCTCAAAAGCACCTGTTTTCGCTTTCGGCAACCTCAGGAGCAAAAAAGACAAACGTCCAGCTTTTGCTGCCACAGCAAGGCTGCATGCGGGGAAAAGTGATGCTGGTTCTCACTACCTCCTGGAACTCTTTCAAATGCCACAGACAATTTGGCACTCTCTGCTTTCCTGTGGACTCCATCCTCAAAAGCACCTGTTTTCGCTTTCGGCAGCCTCCGGAGCAAAAAAGACAAACGTCCAGCTTTTGCTGCCACAGCAAAGGTGCCAGCGGGGAAAAGTAATGCTGGTTCTCACTGCGTCCTGGAACCTCTTCAAATGCCACAGACAATTTGGCCCTCTCTGCTTTCCTGCGGACTCCATCCTCAAAAGCACCTGTTTTCGCTTTCGGCAACCTCCGGAGCAAAAAAGACAAACGTCCAGGTTTTGCTGCCACAGCAAAGATGCCAGCCGGGAAAAGTAATGCTGGTTCTCACTGCCTCCTGGAACCCTTTCAAATGCCCCAGACAATTTTGCCCTCTCTGCTTTCCTGCGGACTCCATCCTCAAAAGCACCTGTTTTCGCTTTCGGCATCCTCAGGAGCAAAAAGACAAACGTCCAGCTTTTGCTGCCACAGCAAAGGTGCCAGCCGGGAAAAGTGATGCTGGTCCTCATTGCCTCCCTGAACCTCTTCAAATGCCACAGACAATTTGGCCCTCTCTGCTTTCCTGCGGACTCCATCCTCAAAAGCACCTGTTTTCGCTTTCGGCAGCCTCCGGAGCAAAAAAGACAAACGTCCAGGTTTTGCTGCCACAGCAAAGGTGCCAGCGGGGAAAAGTAATGCTGGTTCTCACTGCCTCCTGGAACCTCTTCAAATGCCACAGACAATTTCGCCCTCTCTGCTTTCCTGTGGACTCCATCCTCAAAAGCAGCTGTTTTCGCTTTTGGCAACCTCAGGAGCAAAAAAGACAAACGTCCAGCTTTTGCTGCCACAGCAAAGGTGCCAGCGGGGAAAAGTGATGCTGGTTCTAACTGCCTCCTGGAACCCTTTCAAATGCCACAGACAATTTGGCCCTCTCTACTTTCCTGCGGACTCCATCCTCAAAAGCACCTGTTTTCGCTTTCGGCATCCTCCGGAGCAAAAAAGACAAACGTCCAGCTTTTGCTGCCACAGCAAAGGTGCCAGCGGGCAAAAGTGATGCTGGTTCTCACTGCCTCCTGGAACCCTTTCAAATGCCCCAGACAATTTGGCCCTCTCTGCTTTCCTGCGGACTCCATCCTCAAAAGCACCTGTATTCGCTTTCGGCAGCCTCCAGAGCAAAAAAGACAAACGTCCAGCTTTTGCTGCCACAGCAAAGGTGCCAGCAGGAAAAGTAATGCTGGTTCTCACTACCTCCTGGAACTCTTTCAAATGCCACAGACAATTTGGCCCTTTCTGCTTTCCTGCGGACTCCATCCTCAAAAGCACCTGTTTTCGCTTTCGGCAACCTCCGGAGCAAAAAAGACAAACGTCCAGGTTTTGCTGCCACAGCAAAGGTGCCAGCGGGGAAAAGTAATGCTGGTTCTCACTGCGTCCTGGAACCTCTTCAAATGCCACAGACAATTTGGCCCTCTCTGCTTTCCTGCGGACTCCATCCTCAAAAGCACCTGTTTTCACTTTCGGCAACCTCAGGAGCAAAAAAGACAAACGTCCAGCTTTTGCTGCCACAGCAAAGGTGCCAGCGGGGAAAAGTAATGCTGGTTCTCACTACCTCCTGGAACTCTTTCAAATGCCACAGACAATTTGGCACTCTCTGATTTCCTGCGGACTCCATCCTCAAAAGCACCTGTTTTCGCTTTCGGCAGCCTCCGGAGCAAAAAAGACAAACGTCCAGCTTTTGCTGCCACAGCAAAGGTGCCAGCGGGGAAAAGTAATGCTGGTTCTCACTGCGTCCTGGAACCTCTTCAAATGCCACAGACAATTTGGCCCTCTCTGCTTTCCTGCGGACTCCATCCTCAAAAGCACCTGTTTTCACTTTCGGCAACCTCAGGAGCAAAAAAGACAAACGTCCAGGTTTTGCTGCCACAGCAAAGGTGCCAGCCGGGAAAAGTAATGCTGGTTCTCACTGCCTCCTGGAACCTCTTCAAATGCCACAGACAAGTTGGCCCTCTCTGCTTTCCTGCGGACTCCATCCTCAAAAGCACCTGTTTTCGCTTTCGGCATCCTCAGGAGCAAAAAAGACAAACGTCCAGGTTTTGCTGCCACAGCAAAGGTGCCAGCGGGGAAAAGTAATGCTGGTCCTCATTGCCTCCTGGAACCTCTTCAAATGCCACAGACAATTTGGCCCTCTCTGCTTTCCTTCGTACTCCATCCTCAAAAGCACCTGTTTTCGCTTTCGGCAGCCTCCGGAGCAAAAAAGACAAACGTCCAGGTTTTGCTGCCACAGCAAAGGTGCCAGCCGGGAAAAGTAATGCTGGTTCTCACTGCCTCCTGGAACCCTTTCAAATGCCCCAGACAATTTGGCCCTCTCTGCTTTCCTGCGGACTCCATCCTCAAAAGCACCTGTTTTCGCTTTCGGCAGCCTCAGGAGCAAAAAAGACAAACGTCCAGCTTTTGCTGCCACAGCAAAGGTGCCAGACGGGAAAAGTGATGCTGGTCCTCATTGCCTCCCTGAACCTCTTCAAATGCCACAGACAATTTGGCCCTCTCTGCTTTCCTGCGGACTCCATCCTCAAAAGCACCTGTTTTCGCTTTCGGCAGCCTTTGGAGCAAAAAAGACAAACGTCCAGGTTTTGCTGCCACAGCAAAGGTGCCAGCGGGGAAAAGTAATGCTGGTTCTCACTGCCTCCTGGAACTCTTTCAAATGCCCCAGACAATTTGGCCCTCTCTGCTTTCCTGCGGACTCCATCCTCAAAAGCACCTGTTTTCGATTTCGGCAGCCTCCGGAGCAAAAAAGACAAACGTCCAGCTTTTGCTGCCACAGCAAAGGTGCCAGCGGGGAAAAGTGATGCTGGTCCTCATTGCCTCCTGGAACCTCTTCAAATGCCACAGACAATTTGGCCCTCTCTGCTTTCCTGTGGACTCCATCCTCAAAAGCAGCTGTTTTCGCTTTCGGCAACCTCAGGAGCAAAAAAGACAAACGTCCAGCTTTTGCTGCCACAGCAAAGGTGCCAGCGGGGAAAAGTGATGCTGGTCCTCATTGACTCCTGGAACCTCTTCAAATGCCACAGACAATTAGGCACTCTCTGCTTTCCTGCGGACTCCATCCTCAAAAGCACCTGTATTCGCTTTCGGCAGCCTCCGGAGCAAAAAAGACAAACGTCAAGGTTTTGCTGCCACAGCAAAGGTGCCAGCGGGGAAAAGTAATGCTGGTTCTCACTGCCTCCTGGAACCTCTTCAAATGCCCCAGACAATTTGGCCCTCTCTGCTTTCCTGCGGACTCCATCCTCAAAAGCACCTGTTTTCGCTTTCGGCAACCTCCGGAGCAAAAAAGACAAACGTCCAGCTTTTGCTGCCACAGCAAAGGTGCCAGCGGGAAAAGTAATGCCGGTTCTCACTGCCTCCTGGAACCCTTTCAAATGCCCCAGACTATTTGGCCCTCTCTGCTTTCCTTTGGACTCCATCCTCAAAAGCACCTGTTTTCGCTTTCGACATACTCAGGAGCAAAAAAGACAAATGTCCAGCTTTTGCTGCCACAGCAAAGGTGCCAGCGGGGAAAAGTAATGCTGGTCCTCATTGCCTCCTGGAACCTCTTCAAATGCCACAGACAATTTGGCCCTCTCTGCTTTCCTGCGGACTCCATCCTCAAAAGCACCTGTTTTCGCTTTCGGCAGCCTCCGGAGCAAAAAAGACAAACGTCCAGGTTTTGCTGCCACAGCAAAGGTGCCAGCGGGGAAAAGTAATGCTGGTTCTCACTGCCTCCTGGAACTCTTTCAAATGCCCCAGACAATTTGGCCCTCTCTGCTTTCCTGCGGACTCCATCCTCAAAAGCACCTGTTTTCGCTTTCGGCAGCCTCAGGAGCAAAAAAGACAAACGTCCCGGTTTTGCTGCCACAGCAAAGGTGCGAGCGGGCAAAAGTAATGCTGGTTCTCACTGCCTCCTGGTACCCTTTCAAATGCCACAGACAATTTGGCCCTCTCTGCTTTCCTGCGGACTCCATCCTCAAAAGCACCTGTTTTCGCTTTCGGCAGCCTCCAGAGCAAAAAAGACAAACGTCCAGCTTTTGCTGCCACAGCAAAGGTGCCAGCGGGGAAAAGTAATGCTGGTCCTCATTGCCTCCTGGAACCTCTTCAAAAGCCACAGACAATTTGGCCCTCTCTGCTTTCCTGTGGACTCCATCCTCAAAAGCACCTGTTTTTGCTTTCGGCAACCTCCGGAGCAAAAAAGACAAACGTCCAGGTTTTGCTGCCACAGCAAAGGTGCCAGCGGGCAAAAGTAATGCTGGTTCTCACTGCCTCCTGGAACCCTTTCAAATGCCCCAGACAATTTGGCCATCTCTGCTTTCCTGCGGACTCCATCCTCAAAAGCACCTGTTTTCGCTTTCGGCAACCTCCGGAGCAAAAAAGACAAACGTCCAGGTTTTGCTGCCACAGCAAAGGTGCCAGCGGGGAAAAGTGATGCTGGTCCTCATTGCCTCCTGGAACCTCTTCAAATGCCACAGACAATTTGGCCCTCTCTGCTTTCCTGCGGACTCCATCCTCAAAAGCACCTGTTTTCGCTTTCAGCATCCTCTAGAGCAAAAAAGACAAACGTCCAGCTTATGCTGCCAAAGCAAAGGTGCCAGCCGGGAAAAGTAATGCTGGTTCTCACTGCCTCCTGGAACTCTTTCAAATGCCCCAGACAATTTGGCCCTCTCTGCTTTCCTGCGGACTCCATCCTCAAAAGCACCTGTTTTCGCTTTCGGCATCCTCAGGAGCAAAAAAGACAAACGTCCAGCTTTTGCTGCCACAGCAAAGGTGCCAGCGGGGAAAAGTAATGCTGGTTCTCAGTGCCTCCTGGAACCCTTTCAAATGCCCCAGACAATTTGGCCCTCTCTGCTTTCCTGCGGACTCCATCCTCAAAAGCACCTGTTTTCGCTTTCGGCAGCCTCCGGAGCAAAAAACACAAACGTTCAGGTTTTGCTGCCACAGCAAAGGTGCCAGCGGGGAAAAGTAATGCTGGTTCTCACTGCCTCCTGGAACCCTTTCAAATGCCACAGACAATTTGGCCCTCTCTACTTTCCTGCGGACTCCATCCTCAAAAGCACCTGTTTTCGCTTTCGGCATCCTCCAGAGCAAAAAAGACAAACGTCCAGCTTTTGCTGCCACAGCAAAGGTGCCAGCGGGCAAAAGTAATGCTGGTTCTCACTGCCTCCTGGAACCCTTTCAAATGCCCCAGACAATTTGGCCCTCTCTGCTTTCCTGCAGACTCCATCCTCAAAAGCACCTGTTTTCGCTTTCGGCATCCTCCGGAGCAAAAAAGACAAACGTCCAGCTTTTGCTGCCACAGCAAAGGTGCCAGCGGGCAAAAGTAATGCTGGTTCTCACTGCCTCCTGGAACTCTTTCAAATGCCCCAGACAATTTGGCCCTCTCTGCTTTCCTGCGGACTCCATCCTAAAAAGCACCTGTTTTCGCTTTCGGCAGCCTCCAGAGCAAAAAAGACAAACGTCCAGGTTTTGCTGCCACAGCAAAGGTGCCAGTGGGGAAAAGTAATGCTGGTTCTCACTGCCTCCTGGAACTCTTTCAAATGCCCCAGACAATTTGGCCCTCTCTGCTTTCCTGTGGACTCCATCCTCAAAAGCACCTGTTTTCGCTTTCGCAGCCTGTGGAGCAAAAAAGACAAACGTCCCGGTTTTGCTGCCACAGCAAAGGTGCCAGCGGGGAAAAGTAATGCTGGTTCTCACTGCCTCCTGGAACCCTTTCAAATGCCCCAGACAATTTGGCCCTCTCTGCTTTCCTGCGGACTCCATCCTCAAAAGCACCTGTTTTCACCTTCGGCATCCTCAGGAGCAAAAAAGACAAACGTCCAGCTTTTGCTGCCACAGCAAAGGTGCCAGCGGGGAAAAGTAATGCTGGTTCTCACTGCCTCCTGGAACCCTTTCAAATGCCCCAGACAATTTGGCCCTCTCTGCTTTCCTGCGGACTCCATCCTCAAAAGCACCTGTTTTCGCTTTCGGCAGCCTCCAGAGCAAAAAAGACAAACGTCCAGCATTTGCTGCCACAGCAAAGGTGCCAGCGGGGAAAAGTAATGCTGGTCCTCATTGCCTCCTGGAACCTCTTCAAATGCCACAGACAATTTGGCCCTCTCTGCTTTCCTGCGGACTCCATCCTCAAAAGCACCTGTTTTCGCTTTCGGCAGCCTCCGGAGCAAAAAAGACAAACGTCCAGCTTTTGCTGCCACAGCAAAGGTGCCAGCGGGGAAAAGTGATGCTGGTCCTCCTTGCCTCCTGGAACCTCTTCAAATGCCCCAGACAATTTGGCCCTCTCTGCTTTCCTGCGGACTCCATCCTAAAAAGCAGCTGTTTTCGCTTTCGGCAGCCTCCGGAGCAAAAAAGACAAACGTCCAGGTTTTGCTGCCACAGCAAAGGTGCCAGTGGGGAAAAGTAATGCTGGTTCTCACTGCCTCCTGGAACTCTTTCAAATGCCCCAGACAATTTGGTCCTCTCTGCTTTCCTGCGGACTCCATCCTCAAAAGCACCTGTTTTCGCTTTCGGCATCCTCCGGAGCAAAAAAGACAAACGTCCAGCTTTTGCTGCCACAGCAAAGGTGCCAGCGGTGAAAAGTAATGCTGGTTCTCACTGCCTCCTGGAACCCTTTCAAATGCCCCAGACAATTTGGCCCTCTCTGCTTTCCTGTGGACTCCATCCTCAAAAGCACCTGTTTTCACTTTCGGCATCCTCAGGAGCAAAAAAGACAAACGTCCAGCTTTTGCTGCCACAGCAAAGGTGCCAGCGGGGAAAAGTAATGCTGGTTCTCACTGCCTCCTGGAACCCTTTCAAATGCCCCAGACAATTTGGCCCTCTCTGCTTTCCTGCGGACTCCATCCTCAAAAGCACCTGTTTTCGCTTTCGGCAGCCTCCAGAGCAAAAAAGACAAACGTCCAGCTTTTGCTGCCACAGCAAAGGTGCCAGCGGGGAAAAGTAATGCTGGTCCTCATTGCCTCCTGGAACCTCTTCAAAAGCCACAGACAATTTGGCCCTCTCTGCTTTCCTGTGGACTCCATCCTCAAAAGCACCTGTTTTTGCTTTCGGCAACCTCCGGAGCAAAAAAGACAAACGTCCAGGTTTTGCTGCCACAGCAAAGGTGCCAGCGGGCAAAAGTAATGCTGGTTCTCACTGCCTCCTGGAACCCTTTCAAATGCCCCAGACAATTTGGCCCTCTCTGCTTTCCTGCGGACTCCATCCTCAAAAGCACCTGTTTTCGCTTTCGGCAACCTCCGGAGCAAAAAAGACAAACGTCCAGGTTTTGCTGCCACAGCAAAGGTGCCAGCGGGGAAAAGTGATGCTGGTCCTCATTGCCTCCTGGAACCTCTTCAAATGCCCCAGACAATTTGGCCCTCTCTGCTTTCCTGCGGACTCCATCCTCAAAAGCACCTGTTTTCGCTTTCGGCATCCTCTAGAGCAAAAAAGACAAACGTCCAGCTTTTGCTGCCACAGCAAAGGTGCCAGCGGGGAAAAGTAATGCTGGTTCTCAGTGCCTCCTGGAACCCTTTCAAATGCCCCAGACAATTTGGCCCTCTCTGCTTTCCTGCGGACTCCATCCTCAAAAGCACCTGTTTTCGCTTTCGGCAGCCTCCGGAGCAAAAAACACAAACGTCCAGGTTTTGCTGCCACAGCAAAGGTGCCAGCGGGGAAAAGTAATGCTGGTCCTCATTGCCTCCTGGAACCTCTTCAAATGCCACAGACAAGTTGGCCCTCTC
This sequence comes from Vanellus vanellus, assembly GCF_965231255.1. NCBI lineage: Eukaryota > Metazoa > Chordata > Aves > Charadriiformes > Charadriidae > Vanellus > Vanellus vanellus. The sequence goes on from NW_028126638.1 coordinate 49,120, forward strand.
TGCTTTCCTGCGGACTCCATCCTCAAAAGCACCTGTTTTCGCTTTCGGCATCCTCCGGAGCAAAAAAGACAAACGTCCCGGTTTTGCTGCCACAGCAAAGGTGCCAGCGGGGAAAAGTAATGCTGGTTCTCACTGCCTCCTGGAACCCCTTCAAATGCCCCAGACAATTTGGCCCTCTCTGCTTTCCTGCGGACTCCATCCTCAAAAGCACCTGTTTTCACTTTCGGCATCCTCAGGAGCAAAAAAGACAAACGTCCAGCTTTTGCTGCCACAGCAAAGGTGCCAGCGGGCAAAAGTAATGCTGGTTCTCACTGCCTCCTGGAACCCTTTCAAATGCCCCAGACAATTTGGCCCTCTCTGCTTTCCTGCGGACTCCATCCTCAAAAGCACCTGTTTTCACTTTCGGCAACCTCAGGAGCAAAAAAGACAAACGTCCAGGTTTTGCTGCCACAGCAAAGGTGCCAGCCGGGAAAAGTAATGCTGGTTCTCACTGCCTCCTGGAACCCTTTTAAATGCCCCAGACTATTTGGCCCTCTCTGCTTTCCTGCGGACTCGATCCTCAAAAGCACCTGTTTTCGCTTTCGGCATCCTCAGGAGCAAAAAAGACAAACGTCCAGGTTTTGCTGCCACAGCAAAGGTGCCAGCGGGGAAAAGTAATGCTGGTCCTCATTGCCTCCTGGAACCTCTTCAAATGCCACAGACAATTTGGCCCTCTCTGCTTTCCTTCGTACTCCATCCTCAAAAGCACCTGTTTTCGCTTTCGGCAGCCTCCGGAGCAAAAAAGACAAACGTCCAGGTTTTGCTGCCACAGCAAAGGTGCCAGCGGGGAAAAGTAATGCTGGTTCTCACTGCGTCCTGGAACCTCTTCAAATGCCACAGACAATTTGGCCCTCTCTGCTTTCCTGCGGACTCCATCCTCAAAAGCACCTGTTTTCGTTTTCGGCAACCTCCGAAGCAAAAAAGACAAACGTCCAGGTTTTGCTGCCACAGCAAAGGTGCCAGCCGGGAAAAGTAATGCTGGTTCTCACTGCCTCCTGGAACCCTTTCAAATGCCCCAGACAATTTTGCCCTCTCTGCTTTCCTGCGGACTCCATCCTCAAAAGCACCTGTTTTCGCTTTCGGCATCCTCAGGAGCAAAAAGACAAACGTCCAGCTTTTGCTGCCACAGCAAAGGTGCCAGCCGGGAAAAGTGATGCTGGTCCTCATTGCCTCCCTGAACCTCTTCAAATGCCACAGACAATTTGGCCCTCTCTGCTTTCCTGCGGACTCCATCCTCAAAAGCACCTGTTTTCGCTTTCGGCAGCCTCCGGAGCAAAAAAGACAAACGTCCAGGTTTTGCTGCCACAGCAAAGGTGCCAGCGGGGAAAAGTAATGCTGGTTCTCACTGCCTCCTGGAACCTCTTCAAATGCCACAGACAATTTCGCCCTCTCTGCTTTCCTGTGGACTCCATCCTCAAAAGCAGCTGTTTTCGCTTTTGGCAACCTCAGGAGCAAAAAAGACAAACGTCCAGGTTTTGCTGCCACAGCAAAGGTGCCAGCGGGGAAAAGTAATGCTGGTTCTAACTGCCTCCTGGAACCCTTTCAAATGCCACAGACAATTTGGCCCTCTCTACTTTCCTGCGGACTCCATCCTCAAAAGCACCTGTTTTCGCTTTCGGCATCCTCCGGAGCAAAAAAGACAAACGTCCAGCTTTTGCTGCCACAGCAAAGGTGCCAGCGGGCAAAAGTAATGCTGGTTCTCACTGCCTCCTGGAACCCTTTTAAATGCCCCAGACAATTTGGCCCTCTCTGCTTTCCTGCGGACTCCATCCTCAAAAGCACCTGTTTTCGCTTTCGGCATCCTCAGGAGCAAAAAACACAAACGTCCAGGTTTTGCTGCCACAGTAAAGGTGCCAGCGGGGAAAAGTAATGCTGGTCCTCATTGCCTCCTGGAACGCCTTCAAATGCCACAGACAAGTTGGCCCTCTCTGCTTTCCTGCGGACTCCATCCTCAAAAGCACCTGTTTTCGCTTTCGGCAGCCTCCGGAGCAAAAAAGACAAACGTCCAGGTTTTGCTGCCACAGCAAAGGTGCCAGCGGGGAAAAGTAATGCTGGTTCTCACTGCCTCCTGGAACTCTTTCAAATGCCCCAGACAATTTGGCCCTCTCTGCTTTCCTGCGGACTCCATCCTCAAAAGCACCTGTTTTCGCTTTCGGCATCCTCCGGAGCAAAAAAGACAAACGTCCCGGTTTTGCTGCCACAGCAAAGGTGCCAGCGGGGAAAAGTAATGCTGGTTCTCACTGCCTCCTGGAACCCCTTCAAATGCCACAGACAATTTGGCCCTCTCTGCTTTCCTGCGGACTCCATCCTCAAAAGCACCTGTTTTCACTTTCGGCATCCTCAGGAGCAAAAAAGACAAACGTCCAGCTTTTGCTGCCACAGCAAAGGTGCCAGCGGGCAAAAGTAATGCTGGTTCTCACTGCCTCCTGGAACCCTTTCAAATGCCCCAGACAATTTGGCCCTCTCTGCTTTCCTGCGGACTCCATCCTCAAAAGCACCTATTTTCGCTTTCGGCAGCCTCCGGAGCAAAAAAGACAAACGTCCAGCTTTTGCTGCCACAGCAAACGTGCCAGCGGGGAAAAGTAATGCTGGTCCTCATTGCCTCCTGGAACCTCTTCAAAAGCCACAGACAATTTGGCCCTCTCTGCTTTCCTGTGGACTCCATCCTCAAAAGCACCTGATTTTGCTTTCGGCAACCTCCGGAGCAAAAAAGACAAACGTCCAGGTTTTGCTGCCACAGCAAAGGTGCCAGCGGGGAAAAGTAATGCTGGTTCTCACTGCCTCCTGGAACCCTTTCAAATGCCACAGACAATTTGGCCCTCTCTACTTTCCTGCGGACTCCATCCTCAAAAGCACCTGTTTTCGCTTTCGGCATCCTCCGGAGCAAAAAAGACAAACGTCCAGCTTTTGCTGCCACAGCAAAGGTGCCAGCGGGCAAAAGTAATGCTGGTTCTCACTGCCTCCTGGAACCCTTTCAAATGCCCCAGACAATTTGGCCCTCTCTGCTTACCTGCGGACTCCATCCTCAAAAGCACCTGTTTTCGCTTTCGGCAACCTCCGGAGCAAAAAACACAAACGTCCAGGTTTTGCTGCCACAGCAAAGGTGCCAGCGGGGAAAAGTAATGCTGGTCCTCATTGCCTCCTGGAACCTCTTCAAATGCCACAGACAAGTTGGCCCTCTCTGCTTTCCTGCGGACTCCATCCTCAAAAGCACCTGTTTTCGCTTTCGTCAGCCTCCGGAGCAAAAAAGACAAACGTCCAGGTTTTGCTGCCACAGCAAAGGTGCCAGCGGGGAAAAGTAATGCTGGTTCTCACTGCCTCCTGGAACTCTTTCAAATGCCCCAGACAATTTGGCCCTCTCTGCTTTCCTGCGGACTCCATCCTCAAAAGCACCTGTTTTCGCTTTCGGCAGCCTCCGGAGCAAAAAAGACAAACGTCCCGGATTTGCTGCCACAGCAAAGGTGCCAGCGGGGAAAAGTAATGCTGGTTCTCACTGCCTCCTGGAACCCCTTCAAATGCCCCAGACAATTTGGCCCTCTCTGCTTTCCTGCGGACTCCATCCTCAAAAGCACCTGTTTTCACTTTCGGCATCCTCAGGAGCAAAAAAGACAAACGTCCAGCTTTTGCTGCCACAGCAAAGGTGCCAGCGGGCAAAAGTAATGCTGGTTCTCACTGCCTCCTGGAACCCTTTCAAATGCCCCAGACAATTTGGCCCTCTCTGCTTTCCTGCGGACTCCATCCTCAAAAGCACCTATTTTCGCTTTCGGCAGCCTCCGGAGCAAAAAAGACAAACGTCCAGCTTTTGCTGCCACAGCAAAGGTGCCAGCGGGGAAAAGTAATGCTGGTCCTCATTGCCTCCTGGAACCTCTTCAAAAGCCACAGACAATTTGGCACTCTCTGCTTTCCTGTGGACTCCATCCTCAAAAGCACCTGTTTTTGCTTTCGGCAACCTCCGGAGCAAAAAAGACAAACGTCCAGGTTTTGCTGCCACAGCAAAGGTTCCAGCGGGGAAAAGTAATGCTGGTTCTCACTGCCTCCTGGAACCCTTTCAAATGCCCCAGACAATTTGGCCCTCTCTTCTTTCCTGCAGACTCCATCCTCAAAAGCACCTGTTTTCGCTTTCGGCAACCTCCGGAGAAAAAAAGACAAACGTCCAGGTTTTGCTGCCACAGCAAAGGTGCCAGCGGGGAAAAGTAATGCTGGTTCTCACTGCCTCCTGGAACCCTTTCAAATGCCACAGACAATTTGGCCCTCTCTACTTTCCTGCGGACTCCATCCTCAAAAGCACCTGTTTTCGCTTTCGGCATCCTCCAGAGCAAAAAAGACAAACGTCCAGCTTTTGCTGCCACAGCAAAGGTGCCAGCGGGCAAAAGTAATGCTGGTTCTCACTGCCTCCTGGAACCCTTTCAAATGCCCCAGACAATTTGGCCCTCTCTGCTTTCCTGCGGACTCCATCCTCAAAAGCACCTGTATTCGCTTTCGGCAGCCTCCGGAGCAAAAAAGACAAACGTCCAGCTTTTGCTGCCACAGCAAAGGTGCCAGCGGGGAAAAGTAATGCTGGTTCTCACTGCCTCCTGGAACTCTTTCAAACGCCCCAGACAATTTGGCCCTCTCTGCTTTCCTGCGGACTCCATCCTCAAAAGCACCTGTTTTCGCTTTCGGCAACCTCAGGAACAAAAAAGACAAACGTCCAGGTTTTGCTGCCACAGCAAAGGTGCCAGCGGGGAAAAGTAATGCTGGTTCTCACTACCTCCTGGAACTCTTTCAAATGCCACAGACAATTTGGCACTCTCTGCTTTCCTGCGGACTCCATCCTCAAAAGCACCTGTTTTCGCTTTCGGCAGCCTCCGGAGCAAAAAAGACAAACGTCCAGCTTTTGCTGCCACAGCAAAGGTGCCAGCGGGGAAAAGTAATGCTGGTTCTCACTGCGTCCTGGAACCTCTTCAAATGCCACAGACAATTTGGCCCTCTCTGCTTTCCTGCGGACTCCATCCTCAAAAGCACCTGTTTTCGCTTTCGGCAACCTCCGGAGCAAAAAAGACAAACGTCCAGGTTTTGCTGCCACAGCAAAGGTGCCAGCCGGGAAAAGTAATGCTGGTTCTCACTGCCTCCTGGAACCCTTTTAAATGCCCCAGACTATTTGGCCCTCTCTGCTTTCCTGCGGACTCCATCCTCAAAAGCACCTGTTTTCGCTTTCGGCATCCTCAGGAGCAAAAAAGACAAACGTCCAGGTTTTGCTGCCACAGCAAAGGTGCCAGCGGGGAAAAGTAATGCTGGTCCTCATTGCCTCCTGGAACCTCTTCAAATGCCACAGACAATTTGGCCCTCTCTGCTTTCCTGCGGACTCCATCCTCAAAAGCACCTGTTTTCGCTTTCGGCAGCCTCCGGAGCAAAAAAGACAAACGTCCAGCTTTTGCTGCCACAGCAAAGGTGCCAGCGGGGAAAAGTAATGCTGGTCCTCATTGCCTCCTGGAACCTCTTCAAATGCCACAGACAAGTTGGCCCTCTCTGCTTTCCTGCGGACTCCATCCTCAAAAGCACCTGTTTTCGCTTTCGGCATCCTCCGGAGCAAAAAAGACAAACGTCCCGGTTTTGCTGCCACAGCAAAGGTGCCAGCGGGGAAAAGTAATGCTGGTTCTCACTGCCTCCTGGAACCCCTTCAAATGCCCCAGACAATTTGGCCCTCTCTGCTTTCCTGCGGACTCCATCCTCAAAAGCACCTGTTTTCACTTTCGGCATCCTCAGGAGCAAAAAAGACAAACGTCCAGCTTTTGCTGCCACAGCAAAGGTGCCAGCGGGCAAAAGTAATGCTGGTTCTCACTGCCTCCTGGAACCCTTTCAAATGCCCCAGACAATTTGGCCCTCTCTGCTTTCCTGCGGACTCCATCCTCAAAAGCACCTGTTTTCACTTTCGGCAACCTCAGGAGCAAAAAAGACAAACGTCCAGGTTTTGCTGCCACAGCAAAGGTGCCAGCCGGGAAAAGTAATGCTGCTTCTCACTGCCTCCTGGAACCCTTTCAAATGCCCCAGACAATTTGGCCCTCTCTGCTTTCCTGCGGACTCCATCCTCAAAAGCACCTGTTTTCGCTTTCGGCATCCTCAGGAGCAAAAAGACAAACGTCCAGCTTTTGCTGCCACAGCAAAGGTGCCAGCCGGGAAAAGTGATGCTGGTCCTCATTGCCTCCCTGAACCTCTTCAAATGCCACAGACAATTTGGCCCTCTCTGCTTTCCTGCGGACTCCATCCTCAAAAGCACCTGTTTTCGCTTTCGGCAGCCTCCAGAGCAAAAAAGACAAACGTCCAGGTTTTGCTGCCACAGCAAAGGTGCCAGCGGGGAAAAGTAATGCTGGTTCTCAGTGCCTCCTGGAACTCTTTCAAATGCCCCAGACAATTTGGCCCTCTCTGCTTTCCTGCGGACTCCATCCTCAAAAGCACCTGTTTTCGCTTTCGGCAGCCTCCGGAGCAAAAAAGACAAACGTCCAGGTTTTGCTGCCACAGCAAAGGTGCCAGCGGGGAAAAGTAATGCTGGTTCTCACTGCCTCCTGGAACCCCTTCAAATGCCCCAGACAATTTGGCCCTCTCTGCTTTCCTGCGGACTCCATCCTCAAAAGCACCTGTTTTCACTTTCGGCATCCTCAGGAGCAAAAAAGACAAACGTCCAGCTTTTGCTGCCACAGCAAAGGTGCCAGCCGGGAAAAGTAATGCTGGTTCTCACTGCCTCCTGGAACCCTTTCAAATGCCACAGACAATTTGGCCCTCTCTGCTTTCCTGCGGACTCCATCCTCAAAAGCACCTGTTTTCGCTTTCGGCAACCTCCGGAGCAAAAAAGACAAACGTCCAGGTTTTGCTGCCACAGCAAAGGTTCCAGCGGGGAAAAGTGATGCTGGTTCTCATTGCCTCCTAGAACCTCTTCAAATGCCACAGACAATTTGGCCCTCTCTGCTTTCCTGTGGACTCCATCCTCAAAAGCAGCTGTTTTCGCTTTTGGCAACCTCAGGAGCAAAAAAGACAAACGTCCAGGTTTTGCTGCCACAGCAAAGGTGCCAGCGGGGAAAAGTAATGCTGGTCCTCATTGCCTCCTGGAACCTCTTCAAATGCCCCAGACAATTTGGCACTCTCTGCTTTCCTGCGGACTCCATCCTCAAAAGCACCTGTTTTCGCTTTCGGCAACCTCAGGAGCAAAAAAGACAAACGTCCAGCTTTTGCTGCCACAGCAAGGCTGCATGCGGGGAAAAGTGATGCTGGTTCTCACTACCTCCTGGAACTCTTTCAAATGCCACAGACAATTTGGCACTCTCTGCTTTCCTGCGGACTCCATCCTCAAAAGCACCTGTTTTCGCTTTCGGCAGCCTCCGGAGCAAAAAAGACAAACGTCCAGCTTTTGCTGCCACAGCAAAGGTGCCAGCGGGGAAAAGTAATGCTGGTTCTCACTGCGTCCTGGAACCTCTTCAAATGCCACAGACAATTTGGCCCTCTCTGCTTTCCTGCGGACTCCATCCTCAAAAGCACCTGTTTTCGCTTTCGGCAACCTCCGGAGCAAAAAAGACAAACGTCCAGGTTTTGCTGCCACAGCAAAGATGCCAGCCGGGAAAAGTAATGCTGGTTCTCACTGCCTCCTGGAACCCTTTCAAATGCCCCAGACAATTTTGCCCTCTCTGCTTTCCTGCGGACTCCATCCTCAAAAGCACCTGTTTTCGCTTTCGGCATCCTCAGGAGCAAAAAGACAAACGTCCAGCTTTTGCTGCCACAGCAAAGGTGCCAGCCGGGAAAAGTGATGCTGGTCCTCATTGCCTCCCTGAACCTCTTCAAATGCCACAGACAATTTGGCCCTCTCTGCTTTCCTGCGGACTCCATCCTCAAAAGCACCTGTTTTCGCTTTCGGCATCCTCCGGAGCAAAAAAGACAAACGTCCAGCTTTTGCTGCCACAGCAAAGGTGCCAGCGGGCAAAAGTAATGCTGGTTCTCACTGCCTCCTGGAACCCTTTCAAATGCCCCAGACAATTTGGCCCTCTCTGCTTTCCTGCGGACTCCATCCTCAAAAGCACCTGTATTCGCTTTCGGCAGCCTCCAGAGCAAAAAAGACAAACGTCCAGCTTTTGCTGCCACAGCAAAGGTGCCAGCAGGAAAAGTAATGCTGGTTCTCACTACCTCCTGGAACTCTTTCAAATGCCACAGACAATTTGGCCCTTTCTGCTTTCCTGCGGACTCCATCCTCAAAAGCACCTGTTTTCGCTTTCGGCAACCTCCGGAGCAAAAAAGACAAACGTCCAGGTTTTGCTGCCACAGCAAAGGTGCCAGCGGGGAAAAGTAATGCTGGTTCTCACTGCGTCCTGGAACCTCTTCAAATGCCACAGACAATTTGGCCCTCTCTGCTTTCCTGCGGACTCCATCCTCAAAAGCACCTGTTTTCACTTTCGGCAACCTCAGGAGCAAAAAAGACAAACGTCCAGGTTTTGCTGCCACAGCAAAGGTGCCAGCGGGGAAAAGTAATGCTGGTCCTCATTGCCTCCTGGAACCTCTTCAAATGCCCCAGACAATTTGGCACTCTCTGCTTTCCTACGGACTCCATCCTCAAAAGCACCTGTTTTCGCTTTCGGCAACCTCAGGAGCAAAAAAGACAAACGTCCAGCTTTTGCTGCCACAGCAAGGCTGCATGCGGGGAAAAGTGATGCTGGTTCTCACTACCTCCTGGAACTCTTTCAAATGCCACAGACAATTTGGCACTCTCTGCTTTCCTGCGGACTCCATCCTCAAAAGCACCTGTTTTCGCTTTCGGCAACCTCAGGAGCAAAAAAGACAAACGTCCAGCTTTTGCTGCCACAGCAAAGGTGCCAGCGGGGAAAAGTAATGCTGGTTCTCACTGCGTCCTGGAACCTCTTCAAATGCCACAGACAATTTGGCCCTCTCTGCTTTCCTGCGGACTCCATCCTCAAAAGCACCTGTTTTCGCTTTCGGCAACCTCCGGAGCAAAAAAGACAAACGTCCAGGTTTTGCTGCCACAGCAAAGGTGCCAGCGGGGAAAAGTAATGCTGGTTCTCACTGCCTCCTGGAACCCTTTCAAATGCCACAGACAATTTCGCCCTCTCTGCTTTCCTGTGGACTCCATCCTCAAAAGCAGCTGTTTTCGCTTTTGGCAACCTCAGGAGCAAAAAAGACAAACGTCCAGCTTTTGCTGCCACAGCAAAGGTGCCAGCGGGGAAAAGTGATGCTGGTTCTAACTGCCTCCTGGAACCCTTTCAAATGCCACAGACAATTTGGCCCTCTCTACTTTCCTGCGGACTCCATCCTCAAAGCACCTGTTTTCGCTTTCGGCATCCTCCGGAGCAAAAAAGACAAACGTCCAGCTTTTGCTGCCACAGCAAAGGTGCCAGCGGGCAAAAGTAATGCTGGTTCTCACTGCCTCCTGGAACCCTTTCAAATGCCCCAGACAATTTGGCCCTCTCTGCTTTCCTGCGGACTCCATCCTCAAAAGCACCTGTATTCGCTTTCGGCAGCCTCCAGAGCAAAAAAGACAAACGTCCAGCTTTTGCTGCCACAGCAAAGGTGCCAGCAGGAAAAGTAATGCTGGTTCTCACTACCTCCTGGAACTCTTTCAAATGCCACAGACAATTTGGCCCTTTCTGCTTTCCTGCGGACTCCATCCTCAAAAGCACCTGTTTTCGCTTTCGGCAACCTCCGGAGCAAAAAAGACAAACGTCCAGGTTTTGCTGCCACAGCAAAGGTGCCAGCGGGGAAAAGTAATGCTGGTTCTCACTGCGTCCTGGAACCTCTTCAAATGCCCCAGACAATTTGGCCCTCTCTGCTTTCCTGCGGACTCCATCCTCAAAAGCACCTGTTTTCACTTTCGGCAACCTCAGGAGCAAAAAAGACAAACGTCCAGCTTTTGCTGCCACAGCAAAGGTGCCAGCGGGGAAAAGTAATGCTGGTTCTCACTACCTCCTGGAACTCTTTCAAATGCCACAGACAATTTGGCACTCTCTGCTTTCCTGCGGACTCCATCCTCAAAAGCACCTGTTTTCGCTTTCGGCAGCCTCCGGAGCAAAAAAGACAAACGTCCAGCTTTTGCTGCCACAGCAAAGGTGCCAGCGGGGAAAAGTAATGCTGGTTCTCACTGCGTCCTGGAACCTCTTCAAATGCCACAGACAATTTGGCCCTCTCTGCTTTCCTGCGGACTCCATCCTCAAAAGCACCTGTTTTCGCTTTCGGCAACCTCCGGAGAAAAAAAGACAAACGTCCAGGTTTTGCTGCCACAGCAAAGGTGCCAGCCGGGAAAAGTAATGCTGGTTCTCACTGCCTCCTGGAACCTCTTCAAATGCCACAGACAAGTTGGCCCTCTCTGCTTTCCTGCGGACTCCATCCTCAAAAGCACCTGTTTTCGCTTTCGGCATCCTCAGGAGCAAAAAAGACAAACGTCCAGGTTTTGCTGCCACAGCAAAGGTGCCAGCGGGGAAAAGTAATGCTGGTCCTCATTGCCTCCTGGAACCTCTTCAAATGCCACAGACAATTTGGCCCTCTCTGCTTTCCTTCGTACTCCATCCTCAAAAGCACCTGTTTTCGCTTTCGGCAGCCTCCGGAGCAAAAAAGACAAACGTCCAGGTTTTGCTGCCACAGCAAAGGTGCCAGCCGGGAAAAGTAATGCTGGTTCTCACTGCCTCCTGGAACCCTTTCAAATGCCCCAGACAATTTGGCCCTCTCTGCTTTCCTGCGGACTCCATCCTCAAAAGCACCTGTTTTCGCTTTCGGCAGCCTCAGGAGCAAAAAAGACAAACGTCCAGCTTTTGCTGCCACAGCAAAGGTGCCAGACGGGAAAAGTGATGCTGGTCCTCATTGCCTCCCTGAACCTCTTCAAATGCCACAGACAATTTGGCCCTCTCTGCTTTCCTGCGGACTCCATCCTCAAAAGCACCTGTTTTCGCTTTCGGCAGCCTTTGGAGCAAAAAAGACAAACGTCCAGGTTTTGCTGCCACAGCAAAGGTGCCAGCGGGGAAAAGTAATGCTGGTTCTCACTGCCTCCTGGAACTCTTTCAAATGCCCCAGACAATTTGGCCCTCTCTGCTTTCCTGCGGACTCCATCCTCAAAAGCACCTGTTTTCGCATTCGGCAGCCTCCGGAGCAAAAAAGACAAACGTCCAGCTTTTGCTGCCACAGCAAAGGTGCCAGCGGGGAAAAGTAATGCTGGTCCTCATTGCCTCCTGGAACCGCTTCAAATGCCACAGACAATTTGGCCCTTTCTGCTTTCCTGCGGACTCCATCCTCAAAAGCACCTGTTTTCGCTTTCGGCAACCTCAGGAGCAAAAAAGACAAACGTCCAGCTTTTGCTGCCACAGCAAAGGTGCCAGCGGGGAAAAGTGATGCTGGTCCTCATTGACTCCTGGAACCTCTTCAAATGCCACAGACAATTAGGCACTCTCTGCTTTCCTGCGGACTCCATCCTCAAAAGCACCTGTATTCGCTTTCGGCAGCCTCCGGAGCAAAAAAGACAAACGTCAAGGTTTTGCTGCCACAGCAAAGGTGCCAGCAGGAAAAGTAATGCTGGTTCTCACTGCCTCCTGGAACCTCTTCAAATGCCCCAGACAATTTGGCCCTCTCTGCTTTCCTGCGGACTCCATCCTCAAAAGCACCTGTTTTCGCTTTCGGCAACCTCCGGAGCAAAAAAGACAAACGTCCAGCTTTTGCTGCCACAGCAAAGGTGCCAGCGGGAAAAGTAATGCCGGTTCTCACTGCCTCCTGGAACCCTTTCAAATGCCCCAGACTATTTGGCCCTCTCTGCTTTCCTTTGGACTCCATCCTCAAAAGCACCTGTTTTCGCTTTCGACATACTCAGGAGCAAAAAAGACAAATGTCCAGCTTTTGCTGCCACAGCAAAGGTGCCAGCGGGGAAAAGTAATGCTGGTCCTCATTGCCTCCTGGAACCTCTTCAAATGCCACAGACAATTTGGCCCTCTCTGCTTTCCTGCGGACTCCATCCTCAAAAGCACCTGTTTTCGCTTTCGGCAGCCTCCGGAGCAAAAAAGACAAACGTCCAGGTTTTGCTGCCACAGCAAAGGTGCCAGCGGGGAAAAGTAATGCTGGTTCTCACTGCCTCCTGGAACTCTTTCAAATGCCACAGACAATTTGGCCCTCTCTGCTTTCCTGCGGACTCCATCCTCAAAAGCACCTGTTTTCGCTTTCGGCAGCCTCAGGAGCAAAAAAGACAAACGTCCCGGTTTTGCTGCCACAGCAAAGGTGCCAGCGGGGAAAAGTAATGCTGGTTCTCACTGCCTCCTGGTACCCTTTCAAATGCCACAGACAATTTGGCCCTCTCTGCTTTCCTGCGGACTCCATCCTCAAAAGCACCTGTTTTCGCTTTCGGCAGCCTCCAGAGCAAAAAAGACAAACGTCCAGCTTTTGCTGCCACAGCAAAGGTGCCAGCGGGGAAAAGTAATGCTGGTCCTCATTGCCTCCTGGAACCTCTTCAAAAGCCACAGACAATTTGGCCCTCTCTGCTTTCCTGTGGACTCCATCCTCAAAAGCACCTGTTTTTGCTTTCGGCAACCTCCGGAGCAAAAAAGACAAACGTCCAGGTTTTGCTGCCACAGCAAAGGTGCCAGCGGGCAAAAGTAATGCTGGTTCTCACTGCCTCCTGGAACCCTTTCAAATGCCCCAGACAATTTGGCCATCTCTGCTTTCCTGCGGACTCCATCCTCAAAAGCACCTGTTTTCGCTTTCGGCAACCTCCGGAGCAAAAAAGACAAACGTCCAGGTTTTGCTGCCACAGCAAAGGTGCCAGCGGGGAAAAGTGATGCTGGTCCTCATTGCCTCCTGGAACCTCTTCAAATGCCACAGACAATTTGGCCCTCTCTGCTTTCCTGCGGACTCCATCCTCAAAAGCACCTGTTTTCGCTTTCAGCATCCTCTAGAGCAAAAAAGACAAACGTCCAGCTTATGCTGCCAAAGCAAAGGTGCCAGCCGGGAAAAGTAATGCTGGTTCTCACTGCCTCCTGGAACTCTTTCAAATGCCCCAGACAATTTGGCCCTCTCTGCTTTCCTGCGGACTCCATCCTCAAAAGCACCTGTTTTCGCTTTCGGCATCCTCAGGAGCAAAAAAGACAAACGTCCAGCTTTTGCTGCCACAGCAAAGGTGCCAGCGGGGAAAAGTAATGCTGGTTCTCAGTGCCTCCTGGAACCCTTTCAAATGCCCCAGACAATTTGGCCCTCTCTGCTTTCCTGCGGACTCCATCCTCAAAAGCACCTGTTTTCGCTTTCGGCAGCCTCCGGAGCAAAAAACACAAACGTTCAGGTTTTGCTGCCACAGCAAAGGTGCCAGCGGGGAAAAGTAATGCTGGTTCTCACTGCCTCCTGGAACCCTTTCAAATGCCACAGACAATTTGGCCCTCTCTACTTTCCTGCGGACTCCATCCTCAAAAGCACCTGTTTTCGCTTTCGGCATCCTCCAGAGCAAAAAAGACAAACGTCCAGCTTTTGCTGCCACAGCAAAGGTGCCAGCGGGCAAAAGTAATGCTGGTTCTCACTGCCTCCTGGAACCCTTTCAAATGCCCCAGACAATTTGGCCCTCTCTGCTTTCCTGCAGACTCCATCCTCAAAAGCACCTGTTTTCGCTTTCGGCATCCTCCGGAGCAAAAAAGACAAACGTCCAGCTTTTGCTGCCACAGAAAAGGTGCCAGCGGGCAAAAGTAATGCTGGTTCTCACTGCCTCCTGGAACTCTTTCAAATGCCCCAGACAATTTGGCCCTCTCTGCTTTCCTGCGGACTCCATCCTAAAAAGCACCTGTTTTCGCTTTCGGCAGCCTCCAGAGCAAAAAAGACAAACGTCCAGGTTTTGCTGCCACAGCAAAGGTGCCAGTGGGGAAAAGTAATGCTGGTTCTCACTGCCTCCTGGAACTCTTTCAAATGCCCCAGACAATTTGGCCCTCTCTGCTTTCCTGCGGACTCCATCCTCAAAAGCACCTGTTTTCGCTTTCGCAGCCTGTGGAGCAAAAAAGACAAACGTCCCGGTTTTGCTGCCACAGCAAAGGTGCCAGCGGGGAAAAGTAATGCTGGTTCTCACTGCCTCCTGGAACCCTTTCAAATGCCCCAGACAATTTGGCCCTCTCTGCTTTCCTGCGGACTCCATCCTCAAAAGCACCTGTTTTCGCTTTCGGCAGCCTAAGGAGCAAAAAAGACAAACGTCCAGCTTTTGCTGCCACAGCAAAGGTGCCAGCGGGGAAAAGTAATGCTGGTTCTCACTGCCTCCTGGAACCCTTTCAAATGCCCCAGACAATTTGGCCCTCTCTGCTTTCCTGCGGACTCCATCCTCAAAAGCACCTGTTTTCGCTTTCGGCAACCTCCGGAGCAAAAAAGACAAACGTCCAGGTTTTGCTGCCACAGCAAAGGTGCCAGCGGGGAAAAGTGATGCTGGTCCTCATTGCCTCCTGGAACCTCTTCAAATGCCCCAGACAATTTGGCCCTCTCTGCTTTCCTGCGGACTCCATCCTCAAAAGCACCTGTTTTCGCTTTCGGCATCCTCTAGAGCAAAAAAGACAAACGTCCAGCTTTTGCTGCCACAGCAAAGGTGCCAGCGGGGAAAAGTAATGCTGGTTCTCAGTGCCTCCTGGAACCCTTTCAAATGCCCCAGACAATTTGGCCCTCTCTGCTTTCCTGCGGACTCCATCCTCAAAAGCACCTGTTTTCGCTTTCGGCAGCCTCCGGAGCAAAAAACACAAACGTTCAGGTTTTGCTGCCACAGCAAAGGTGCCAGCGGGGAAAAGTAATGCTGGTTCTCACTGCCTCCTGGAACCCTTTCAAATGCCACAGACAATTTGGCCCTCTCTACTTTCCTGCGGACTCCATCCTCAAAAGCACCTGTTTTCGCTTTCGGCATCCTCCAGAGCAAAAAAGACAAACGTCCAGCTTTTGCTGCCACAGCAAAGGTGCCACCGGGGAAAAGTAATGCTGGTTCTCACTGCCTCCTGGAACCCTTTCAAATGCCCCAGACAATTTGGCCCTCTCTGCTTTCCTGCAGACTCCATCCTCAAAAGCACCTGTATTCGCTTTCGGCAGCCTCCGGAGCAAAAAAGACAAACGTCCAGCTTTTGCTGCCACAGCAAAGGTGCAAGCGGGGAAAAGTAATGCTGGTTCTCACTGCCTCCTGGAACTCTTTCAAATGCCCCAGACAATTTGGCCCTCTCTGCTTTCCTGCGGACTCCATCCTCAAAAGCACCTGTTTTCGCTTTCGGCAGCCTCCAGAGCAAAAAAGACAAACGTCCAGGTTTTGCTGCCACAGCAAAGGTGCCAGTGGGGAAAAGTAATGCTGGTTCTCACTGCCTCCTGGAACTCTTTCAAATGCCCCAGACAATTTGGCCCTCTCTGCTTTCCTGCGGACTCCATCCTCAAAAGCACCTGTTTTCGCTTTCGCAGCCTCCGGAGCAAAAAAGACAAACGTCCCGGTTTTGCTGCCACAGCAAAGGTGCCAGCGGGGAAAAGTAATGCTGGTTCTCACTGCCTCCTGGAACCCTTTCAAATGCCCCAGACAATTTGGCCCTCTCTGCTTTCCTGCGGACTCCATCCTCAAAAGCAGCTGTTTTCACTTTCGGCATCCTCAGGAGCAAAAAAGACAAACGTCCAGGTTTTGCTGCCACAGCAAAGGTGCCAGCGGGCAAAAGTAATGCTGGTTCTCACTGCCTCCTGGAACCCTTTCAAATGCCCCAGACAATTTGGCCCTCTCTGCTTTCCTGCGGACTCCATCCTCAAAAGCACCTATTTTCGCTTTCGGCAGCCTCCAGAGCAAAAAAGACAAACGTCCAGCTTTTGCTGCCACAGCAAAGGTGCCAGCGGGAAAAAGTAATGCTGGTCCTCATTGCCTCCTGGAACCTCTTCAAAAGCCACAGACAATTTGGCCCTCTCTGCTTTCCTGTGGACTCCATCCTCAAAAGCACCTGTTTTCGCTTTCGGCAACCTCCGGAGCAAAAAAGACAAACGTCCAGGTTTTGCTGCCACAGCAAAGGTGCCAGCGGGCAAAAGTAATGCTGGTTCTCACTGCCTCCTGGAACCCTTTCAAATGCCACAGACAATTTGGCCCTCTCTGCTTTCCTGCGGACTCCATCCTCAAAAGCACCTGTTTTCGCATTCGGCAGCCTCCGTAGCAAAAAAGACAAACGTCCAGCTTTTGCTGCCACAGCAAAGGTGCCAGCGGGGAAAAGTGATGCTGGTCCTCATTGCCTCCTGGAACCTCTTCAAATGCCACAGACAATTTGGCCCTCTCTGCTTTCCTGCGGACTCCATCCTCAAAAGCACCTGTTTTCGCTTTCGGCAGCCTCAGGAGCAAAAAAGACAAACGTCCAGCTTATTCTGCCACAGCAAAGGTGCCAGCGGTTAAAAGTAATGCTGGTTCTCACTGCCTCCTGGAACCCTTTCAAATGCCCCAGACAATTTGGCCCTCTCTGCTTTCCTGCGGACTCCATCCTCAAAAGCACCTGTTTTCGCTTTCGGCAGCCTCCGGAGCAAAAAAGACAAACGTCCCGGATTTGCTGCCACAGCAAAGGTGCCAGCGGGGAAAAGTAATGCTGGTTCTCACTGCCTCCTGGAACCCCTTCAAATGCCCCAGACAATTTGGCCCTCTCTGCTTTCCTGCGGACTCCATCCTCAAAAGCACCTGTTTTCACTTTCGGCATCCTCAGGAGCAAAAAAGACAAACGTCCAGCTTTTGCTGCCACAGCAAAGGTGCCAGCGGGCAAAAGTAATGCTGGTTCTCACTGCCTCCTGGAACCCTTTCAAATGCCCCAGACAATTTGGCCCTCTCTGCTTTCCTGCGGACTCCATCCTCAAAAGCACCTATTTTCGCTTTCGGCAGCCTCCAGAGCAAAAAAGACAAACGTCCAGCTTTTGCTGCCACAGCAAAGGTGCCAGAGGGGAAAAGTAATGCTGGTCCTCATTGCCTCCTGGAACCTCTTCAAAAGCCACAGAAAATTTGGCCCTCTCTGCTTTCCTGTGGACTCCATCCTCAAAAGCACCTGTTTTCGCTTTCGGCAACCTCCGGAGCAAAAAAGACAAACGTCCAGGTTTTGCTGCCACAGCAAAGGTGCCAGCGGGGAAAAGTAATGCTGGTTCTCACTGCCTCCTGGAACCCTTTCAAATGCCCCAGACAATTTGGCCCTCTCTGCTTTCCTGCGGACTCCATCCTCAAAAGCACCTGTTTTCGCTTTCGGCAGCCTCCAGAGCAAAAAAGACAAACGTCCAGCTTTTGCTGCCACAGCAAAGGTGCCAGCGGGCAAAAGTAATGCTGGTTCTCACTGCCTCCTGGAACCCTTTCAAATGCCCCAGACAATTTGGCCCTCTCTGCTTACCTGCGGACTCCATCCTCAAAAGCACCTGTATTCGCTTTCGGCACCCTCCGGAGCAAAAAAGACAAACGTCCAGGTTTTGCTGCCACAGCAAAGGTGCCAGCGGGGAAAAGTAATGCTGGTTCTCACTACCTCCTGGAACTCTTTCAAATGCCACAGACAATTTGGCACTCTCTGCTTTCCTGCGGACTCCATCCTCAAAAGCACCTGTTTTCGCTTTCGGCAGCCTCCGGAGCAAAAAAGACAAACGTCCAGCTTTTGCTGCCACAGCAAAGGTGCCAGCGGGGAAAAGTAATGCTGGTTCTCACTGCGTCCTGGAACCTCTTCAAATGCCACAGACAATTCGGCCCTCTCTGCTTTCCTGCGGACTCCATCCTCAAAAGCACCTGTTTTTGCTTTCGGCAACCTCCGGAGCAAAAAAGACAAACGTCCAGGTTTTGCTGCCACAGCAAAGGTGCCAGCGGGGAAAAGTAATGCTGGTTCTCACTGCCTCCTGGAACCCTTTCAAATGCCCCAGACTATTTGCCCCTCTCTGCTTTCCTGCGGACTCCATCCTCAAAAGCACCTGTTTTCGCTTTCTGCATCCTCAGGAGCAAAAAAGACAAACGTCCAGGTTTTGCTGCCACAGCAAAGGTGCCAGCGGGGAAAAGTAATGCTGGTCCTCATTGCCTCCTGGAACCTCTTCAAATGCCACAGACAATTTGGCCCTCTCTGCTTTCCTTCGTACTCCATCCTCAAAAGCACCTGTTTTCGCTTTCGGCAGCCTCCGGAGCAAAAAAGACAAACGTCCAGCTTTTGCTGCCACAGCAAAGGTGCCAGCGGGAAAAGTAATGCTGGTTCTCACTGCGTCCTGGAACCTCTTCAAATGCCACAGACAATTTGGCCCTCTCTGCTTTCCTGCGGACTCCATCCTCAAAAGCACCTGTTTTCGCTTTCGGCAACCTCCGGAGAAAAAAAGACAAACGTCCAGGTTTTGCTGCCACAGCAAAGGTGCCAGCCGGGAAAAGTAATGCTGGTTCTCACTGCCTCCTGGAACCCTTTCAAATGCCCCAAACAATTTGGCCCTCTCTGCTTTCCTGCGGACTCCATCCTCAAAAGCACCTGTTTTCGCTTTCGGCAGCCTCCAGAGCAAAAAAGACAAACGTCCAGCTATTGCTGCCACAGCAAAGGTGCCAGCGGGCAAAAGTAATGCTGGTTCTCACTGCCTCCTGGAACCCTTTCAAATGCCCCAGACAATTTGGCCCTCTCTGCTTACCTGCGGACTCCATCCTCAAAAGCACCTGTATTCGTTTCGGCAGCCTCCGGAGCAAAAAAGACAAACGTCCAGGTTTTGCTGCCACAGCAAAGGTGCCAGCGGGGAAAAGTAATGCTGGTTCTCACTACCTCCTGGAACTCTTTCAAATGCCACAGACAATTTGGCCCTCTCTGCTTTCCTGCGGACTCCATCCTCAAAAGCACCTGTTTTCGCTTTCGGCAACCTCCGGAGAAAAAAAGACAAACGTCCAGGTTTTGCTGCCACAGCAAAGGTGCCAGCGGGGAAAAGTAATGCTGGTTCTCACTGCCTCCTGGAACCCTTTCAAATGCCCCAAACAATTTGGCCCTCTCTGCTTTCCTGCGGACTCCATCCTCAAAAGCACCTGTTTTCGCTTTCGGCATCCTCAGGAGCAAAAAGACAAACGTCCAGCTTTTGCTGCCACAGCAAAGGTGCCAGCCGGGAAAAGTGATGCTGGTCCTCATTGCCTCCCTGAACCTCTTCAAATGCCACAGACAATTTGGCCCTCTCTGCTTTCCTGCGGACTCCATCCTCAAAAGCACCTGTTTTCGCTTTCGGCAGCCTCCGGAGCAAAAAAGACAAACGTCCAGGTTTTGCTGCCACAGCAAAGGTGCCAGCGGGGAAAAGTAATGCTGGTTCTCACTGCCTCCTGGAACTCTTTCAAATGCCCCAGACAATTTGGCCCTCTCTGCTTTCCTGCGGACTCCATCCTCAAAAGCACCTGTATTCGCTTTCGGCAGCCTCCGGAGCAAAAAAGACAAACGTCCAGCTTTTGCTGCCACAGCAAAGGTGCCAGCAGGAAAAGTAATGCTGGTTCTCACTACCTCCTGGAACTCTTTCAAATGCCACATACAATTAGGCACTCTCTGCTTTCCTGCGGACTCCATCCTCAAAAGCACCTGTATTCGCTTTCGGCAGCCTCCGGAGCAAAAAAGACAAACGTCCAGCTTTTGCTGCCACAGCAAAGGTGCCAGCGGGGAAAAGTAATGCTGGTTCTCACTGCGTCCTGGAACCTCTTCAAATACCACAGACAATTTGGCCCTCTCTGCTTTCCTGCGGACTCCATCCTCAAAAGCACCTGTTTTCACTTTCGGCAACCTCAGGAGCAAAAAAGACAAACGTCCAGGTTTTGCTGCCACAGCAAAGGTGCCAGCGGGGAAAAGTAATGCTGGTTCTCACTACCTCCTGGAACTCTTTCAAATGCCACAGACAATTTGGCACTCTCTGCTTTCCTGCGGACTCCATCCTCACAAGCACCTGTTTTCGCTTTCGGCAGCCTCCGGAGAAAAAAAGACAAACGTCCAGCTTTTGCTGCCACAGCAAAGGTGCCAGCGGGGAAAAGTAATGCTGGTTCTCACTGCGTCCTGGAACCTCTTCAAATGCCACAGACAATTTGGCCCTCTCTGCTTTCCTGCGGACTCCATCCTCAAAAGCACCTGTTTTCGCTTTCGGCAACCTCCGGAGCAAAAAAGACAAACGTCCAGGTTTTGCTGCCACAGCAAAGGTGCCAGCGGGGAAAAGTAATGCTGGTTCTCACTGCCTCCTGGAACCCTTTCAAATGCCCCAGACTATTTGGCCCTCTCTGCTTTCCTGCGGACTCCATCCTCAAAAGCACCTGTTTTCGCTTTCGGCATCCTCAGGAGCAAAAAAGACAAACGTCCAGGTTTTGCTGCCACAGCAAAGGTGCCAGCGGGGAAAAGTAATGCTGGTCCTCATTGCCTCCTGGAACCTCTTCAAATGCCACAGACAATTTGGCCCTCTCTGCTTTCCTTCGTACTCCATCCTCAAAAGCACCTGTTTTCGCTTTCGGCAGCCTCCGGAGCAAAAAAGACAAACGTCCAGGTTTTGCTGCCACAGCAAAGGTGCCAGCGGGGAAAGGTAATGCTGGTCCTCACTGCGTCCCGGAACCTCTTCAAATGCCACAGACAATTTGGCCCTCTCTGCTTTCCTGCGGACTCCATCCTCAAAAGCACCTGTTTTCGCTTTCGGCAACCTCCAGAGCAAAAAAGACAAACGTCCAGGTTTTGCTGCCACAGCAAAGGTGCCAGCGGGCAAAAGTAATGCTGGTTCTCACTGCCTCCCGGAACCCTTTCAAATGCCCCAGACAATTTGGCCCTCTCTGCTTTCCTGCGGACTCCATCCTCAAAAGCACCTGTTTTCGATTTCGGCAGCCTCCGGAGCAAAAAAGACAAACGTCCAGGTTTTGCTGCCACAGCAAAGGTGCCAGCGGGGAAAAGTAATGCTGGTTCTCACTGCCTCCTGGAACCCCTTCAAATGCCCCAGACAATTTGGCCTTCTCTGCTTTCCTGCGGACTCCATCCTCAAAAGCACCTGTTTTCACTTTCGGCATCCTCAGGAGCAAAAAAGACAAACGTCCAGCTTTTGCTGCCACAGCAAAGGTGCCAGCCGGGAAAAGTAATGCTGGTTCTCACTGCCTCCTGGAACCCTTTCAAATGCCCCAGACAATTTGGCCCTCTCTGCTTTCCTGCGGACTCCATCCTCAAAAGCACCTGTTTTCGCTTTCGGCAACCTCCGGAGCAAAAAAGACAAACGTCCAGGTTTTGCTGCCACAGCAAAGGTGCCAGCGGGGAAAAGTGATGCTGGTCCTCATTGCCTCCTGGAACCTCTTCAAATGCCACAGACAATTTGGCCCTCTCTGCTTTCCTGCGGACTCCATCCTCAAAAGCACCTGTTTTTGCTTTCGGCAGCCTCCGGAGCAAAAAAGACAAACGTCCAGCTTTTGCTGCCACAGCAAAGGTGCCAGCGGGGAAAAGTAATGCTGGTTCTCACTGCCTCCTGGAACTCTTTCAAATGCCACAGACAATTTGGCCCTCTCTGCTTTCCTGCGGACTCCATCCTCAAAAGCACCTGTTTTCGCTTTCGGCAACCTCCGGAGCAAAAAAGACAAACGTCCAGCTTTTGCTGCCACAGCAAAGGTGCCAGCGGGAAAAATAATGCCGGTTCTCACTGCCTCCTGGAACCCTTTCAAATGCCCCAGACTATTTGGCCCTCTCTGCTTTCCTTTGGACTCCATCCTCAAAAGCACCTGTTTTCGCTTTCGGCAGCCTCCGGAGCAAAAAAGACAAACGTCCAGCTTTTGCTGCCACAGCAAAGGTGCCAGCGGGGAAAAGTAATGCTGGTTCTCACTGCGTCCTGGAACCTCTTCAAATGCCACAGACAATTTGGCCCTCTCTGCTTTCCTTCGTACTCCATCCTCAAAAGCACCTGTTTTCGCTTTCGGCAGCCTCCGGAGCAAAAAAGACAAACGTCCAGGTTTTGCTGCCACAGCAAAGGTGCCAGCGGGGAAAGGTAATGCTGGTCCTCACTGCGTCCCGGAACCTCTTCAAATGCCACAGACAATTTGGCCCTCTCTGCTTTCCTGCGGACTCCATCCTCAAAAGCACCTGTTTTCGCTTTCGGCAACCTCCAGAGCAAAAAAGACAAACGTCCAGGTTTTGCTGCCACAGCAAAGGTGCCAGCGGGCAAAAGTAATGCTGGTTCTCACTGCCTCCCGGAACCCTTTCAAATGCCCCAGACAATTTGGCCCTCTCTGCTTTCCTGCGGACTCCATCCTCAAAAGCACCTGTTTTCGATTTCGGCAGCCTCCGGAGCAAAAAAGACAAACGTCCAGGTTTTGCTGCCACAGCAAAGGTGCCAGCGGGGAAAAGTAATGCTGGTTCTCACTGCCTCCTGGAACCCCTTCAAATGCCCCAGACAATTTGGCCCTCTCTGCTTTCCTGCGGACTCCATCCTCAAAAGCACCTGTTTTCACTTTCGGCATCCTCAGGAGCAAAAAAGACAAACGTCCAGCTTTTGCTGCCACAGCAAAGGTGCCAGCCGGGAAAAGTAATGCTGGTTCTCACTGCCTCCTGGAACCCTTTCAAATGCCCCAGACAATTTGGCCCTCTCTGCTTTCCTGCGGACTCCATCCTCAAAAGCACCTGTTTTCGCTTTCGGCAACCTCCGGAGCAAAAAAGACAAACGTCCAGGTTTTGCTGCCACAGCAAAGGTGCCAGCGGGGAAAAGTGATGCTGGTCCTCATTGCCTCCTGGAACCTCTTCAAATGCCACAGACAATTTGGCCCTCTCTGCTTTCCTGCGGACTCCATCCTCAAAAGCACCTGTTTTTGCTTTCGGCAGCCTCCGGAGCAAAAAAGACAAACGTCCAGCTTTTGCTGCCACAGCAAAGGTGCCAGCGGGGAAAAGTAATGCTGGTT
This sequence comes from Vanellus vanellus, assembly GCF_965231255.1. NCBI lineage: Eukaryota > Metazoa > Chordata > Aves > Charadriiformes > Charadriidae > Vanellus > Vanellus vanellus. The sequence goes on from NW_028126638.1 coordinate 71,966, forward strand.
CTCACTGCCTCCTGGAACTCTTTCAAATGCCACAGACAATTTGGCCCTCTCTGCTTTCCTGCGGACTCCATCCTCAAAAGCACCTGTTTTCGCTTTCGGCAACCTCCGGAGCAAAAAAGACAAACGTCCAGCTTTTGCTGCCACAGCAAAGGTGCCAGCGGGAAAAATAATGCCGGTTCTCACTGCCTCCTGGAACCCTTTCAAATGCCCCAGACTATTTGGCCCTCTCTGCTTTCCTTTGGACTCCATCCTCAAAAGCACCTGTTTTCGCTTTCGACATCCTCCGGAGCAAAAAAGACAAACGTCCAGCTTTTGCTGCCACAGCAAAGGTGCCAGCGGGGAAAAGTAATGCTGGTCCTCATTGCCTCCTGGAACCTCTTCAAATGCCACAGACAATTTGGCCCTCTCTGCTTTCCTGCGGACTCCATCCTCAAAAGCACCTGTTTTCGCTTTCGGCAGCCTCCGGAGCAAAAAAGACAAACGTCCAGCTTTTGCTGCCACAGCAAAGGTGCCAGCGGGGAAAAGTAATGCTGGTTCTCACTGCCTCCTGGAACTCTTTCAAATGCCCCAGACAATTTGGCCCTCTCTGCTTTCCTGCGGACTCCATCCTCAAAAGCACCTGTTTTCGCTTTCGGCAGCCTCCGGAGCAAAAAAGACAAACGTCCCGGTTTTGCTGCCACAGCAAAGGTGCCAGCGGGGAAAAGTAATGCTGGTTCTAACTGCCTCCTGGAACCCCTTCAAATGCCCCAGACAATTTGGCCCTCTCTGCTTTCCTGCGGACTCCATCCTCAAAAGCACCTGTTTTCACTTTCGGCATCCTCAGGAGCAAAAAAGACAAATGTCCAGCTTTTGCTGCCACAGCAAAGGTGCCAGCGGGCAAAAGTAATGCTGGTTCTCACTGCCTCCTGGAACCCTTTCAAATGCCCCAGACAATTTGGCCCTCTCTGCTTTCCTGCGGACTCCATCCTCAAAAGCACCTGTTTTCGCTTTCGGCAGCCTCCGGAGCAAAAAAGACAAACGTCCAGGTTTTGCTGCCACAGCAAAGGTGCCAGCGGGGAAAAGTGATGCTGGTCCTCATTGCCTCCTGGAACCTCTTCAAATGCCACAGACAATTTGGCCCTCTCTGCTTTCCTGCGGACTCCATCCTCAAAAGCACCTGTTTTCACTTTCGGCATCCTCTAGAGCAAAAAAGACAAACGTCCAGCTTATGCTGCCAAAGCAAAGGTGCCAGCCGGGAAAAGTAATGCTGGTTCTCACTGCCTCCTGGAACTCTTTCAAATGCCCCAGACAATTTGGCCCTCTCTGCTTTCCTGCGGACTCCATCCTCAAAAGCACCTGTTTTCGCTTTCGGCATCCTCAGGAGCAAAAAAGACAAACGTCCAGCTTTTGCTGCCACAGCAAAGGTGCCAGCGGGCAAAAGTAATGCTGGTTCTCAGTGCCTCCTGGAACCCTTTCAAATGCCCCAGACAATTTGGCCCTCTCTGCTTTCCTGCGGACTCCATCCTCAAAAGCACCTATTTTCGCTTTCGGCAGCCTCCGGAGCAAAAAAGACAAACGTCCAGCTTTTGCTGCCACAGCAAAGGTGCCAGCGGGGAAAAGTAATGCTGGTCCTCATTGCCTCCTGGAACCTCTTCAAATGCCCCAGACAATTTGGCCCTCTCTGCTTTCCTGCGGACTCCATCCTCAAAAGCACCTGTTTTCGCTTTCGTCAGCCTCCGGAGCAAAAAAGACAAACGTCCAGGTTTTGCTGCCACAGCAAAGGTGCCAGCGGGGAAAAGTAATGCTGGTTCTCACTGCCTCCTGGAACTCTTTCAAATGCCCCAGACAATTTGGCCCTCTCTGCTTTCCTGCGGACTCCATCCTCAAAAGCACCTGTTTTCGCTTTCGGCAGCCTCCGGAGCAAAAAAGACAAACGTCCCGGTTTTGCTGCCACAGTAAAGGTGCCAGCGGGGAAAAGTAATGCTGGTTCTCACTGCCTCCTGGAACCCCTTCAAATGCCCCAGACAATTTGGCCCTCTCTGCTTTCCTGCGGACTCCATCCTCAAAAGCACCTGTTTTCACTTTCGGCATCCTCAGGAGCAAAAAAGACAAACGTCCAGCTTTTGCTGCCACAGCAAAGGTGCCAGCGGGCAAAAGTAATGCTGGTTCTCAGTGCCTCCTGGAACCCTTTCAAATGCCCCAGACTATTTGGCCCTCTCTGCTTTCCTGCGGACTCCATCCTCAAAAGCACCTATTTTCGCTTTCGGCAGACTCCAGAGCAAAAAAGACAAACGTCCAGCTTTTGCTGCCACAGCAAAGGTGCCAGCGGGGAAAAGTAATGCTGGTCCTCATTGCCTCCTGGAACCTCTTCAAATGCCACAGACAATTTGGCCCTCTCTGCTTTCCTGTGGACTCCATCCTCAAAAGCACCTGTTTTTGCTTTCGGCAACCTCCGGAGCAAAAAATAGAAACGTCCAGGTTTTGCTGCCACAGCAAAGGTGCCAGCGGGGAAAAGTGATGCTGGTCCTCATTGCCTCCTGGAACCTCTTCAAATGCCACAGACAATTTGGCCCTCTCTGCTTTCCTGCGGACTCCATCCTCAAAAGCACCTGTTTTCGCTTTCGGCATCCTCCGGAGCAAAAAAGACAAACGTCCAGCTTTTGCTGCCACAGCAAAGGTGCCAGCGGGGAAAAGTAATGCTGGTTCTCACTGCCTCCTGGAACCCTTTCAAATGCCCCAGACAATTTGGCCCTCTCTACTTTCCTGCGGACTCCATCCTCAAAAGCACCTGTTTTCGCTTTCGGCAGCCTCCGGAGCAAAAAAGACAAACGTCCAGCTTTTGCTGCCACAGCAAAGGTGCCAGCGGGGAAAAGTAATGCTGGTTCTCACTGCCTCCTGGAACTCTTTCAAATGCCACAGACAATTTGGCCCTCTCTGCTTTCCTGTGGACTCCATCCTCAAAAGCACCTGTTTTCGCTTTCGGCATCCTCCGGAGCAAAAAAGACAAACGTCCAGCTTTTGCTGCCACAGCAAAGGTGCCAGCGGGGAAAAGTAATGCTGGTTCTCACTGCCTCCTGAAACCCTTTCAAATGCCACAGACAATTTGGCCCTCTCTACTTTCCTTTGGACTCCATCCTCAAAAGCACCTGTTTTCGCTTTCGGCATCCTCCAGAGCAAAAAAGACAAACGTCCAGCTTTTGCTGCCACAGCAAAGGTGCCAGCGGGGAAAAGTAATGCTGGTTCTCACTGCCTCCTGGAACTCTTTCAAATGCCCCAGACAATTTGGCCCTCTCTGCTTTCCTGCGGACTCCATCCTCAAAAGCACCTGTTTTCGCTTTCGGCAGCCTCCAGAGCAAAAAAGACAAACGTCCAGGTTTTGCTGCCACAGCAAAGGTGCCAGCGGGGAAAAGTAATGCTGGTTCTCACTACCTCCTGGAACTCTTTCAAATGCCACAGACAATTTGGCACTCTCTGCTTTCCTGCGGACTCCATCCTCAAAAGCACCTGTTTTCGCTTTCGGCAGCCTCCGGAGCAAAAAAGAAAAACGTCCAGGTTTTGCTGCCACAGCAAAGGTGCCAGCTGGGAAAAGTGATGCTGGTCCTCATTGCCTCCTGGAACCTCTTCAAATGCCACAGACAATTTGGCCCTCTCTGCTTTCCTGCGGACTCCATCCTCAAAAGCACCTGTTTTCGCTTTCGGCATCCTCCGGAGCAAAAAAGACAAACGTCCAGGTTTTGCTGCCACAGCAAAGGTGCCAGCGGGGAAAAGTAATGCTGGTTCTCACTGCCTCCTGGAACTCTTTCAAATGCCCCAGACAATTTGGCCCTCTCTGCTTTCCTGCGGACTCCATCCTCAAAAGCACCTGTTTTCGCTTTCGGCAGCCTCCGGAGCAAAAAAGACAAACGTCCCGGTTTTGCTGCCACAGCAAAGGTGCCAGCGGGGAAAAGTAATGCTGGTTCTCACTGCCTCCTGGAACCCCTTAAAATGCCCCAGACAATTTGGCCCTCTCTGCTTTCCTGCGGACTCCATCCTCAAAAGCACCTGTTTTCACTTTCGGCATCCTCAGGAGCAAAAAAGACAAACGTCCAGCTTTTGCTGCCACAGCAAAGGTGCCAGCGGGCAAAAGTAATGCTGGTTCTCACTGCCTCCTGGAACCCTTTCAAATGCCCCAGACAATTTGGCCCTCTCTGCTTTCCTGTGGACTCCATCCTCAAAAGCACCTGTTTTTGCTTTCGGCAACCTCCGGAGCAAAAAAGACAAACGTCCAGCTTTTGCTGCCACAGCAAAGGTGCCAGCGGGCAAAAGTAATGCTGGTTCTCACTGCCTCCTGGAACCCTTTCAAATGCCCCAGACAATTTGGCCCTCTCTGCTTTCCTGCAGACTCCATCCTCAAAAGCACCTGTTTTCGCTTTCGGCAACCTCCGGAGAAAAAAAGACAAACGTCCAGGTTTTGCTGCCACAGCAAAGGTGCCAGCGGGGAAAAGTGATGCTGGTCCTCATTGCCTCCTGGAACCTCTTCAAATGCCACAGACAATTTGGCACTCTCTGCTTTCCTGCGGACTCCATCCTCAAAAGCACCTGTTTTCGCTTTCGGCAACCTCAGGAGCAAAAAAGACAAACGTCCAGCTTTTGCTGCCACAGCAAGGGTGCATGCGGGGAAAAGTAATGCTGGTTCTCACTGCCTCCTGGAACTCTTTCAAATGCCACAGACAATTTGGCCCTCTCTGCTTTCCTGCGGACTCCATCCTCAAAAGCACCTGTTTTCGCTTTCGGCAGCCTCCAGAGCAAAAAAGACAAACGTCCAGGTTTTGCTGCCACAGCAAAGGTGCCAGCGGGGAAAAGTAATGCTGGTTCTCACTGCCTCCTGGAACCTCTTCAAAAGCCCCAGACAATTTGGCCCTCTCTGCTTTCCTGCGGACTCCATCCTCAAAAGCACCTGTTTTCGCTTTCGGCATCCTCCGGAGCAAAAAAGACAAACGTCCAGCTTTTCCTGCCACAGCAAAGGTGCCAGCGGGGAAAAGTAATGCCGGTTCTCACTGCCTCCTGAAACCCTTTCAAATGCCCCAGACAATTTGGCCCTCTCTACTTTCCTGCGGACTCCATCCTCAAAAGCACCTGTTTTCGCTTTCGGCACCCTCCAGAGCAAAAAAGACAAACGTCCAGCTTTTGCTGCCACAGCAAAGGTGCCACCGGGGAAAAGTAATGCTGGTTCTCACTGCCTCCTGGAACCCTTTCAAATGCCCCAGACAATTTGGCCCTCTCTGCTTTCCTGCGGACTCCATCCTCAAAAGCACCTGTATTCGGTTTCGGCAGCCTCCGGAGCAAAAAAGACAAACGTCCAGCTTTTGCTGCCACAGCAAAGGTGCCAGCGGGGAAAAGTAATGCTGGTTCTCACTGCCTCCTGGAACTCTTTCAAATGCCCCAGACAATTTGGCCCTCTCTGCTTTCCTGCGGACTCCATCCTCAAAAGCACCTGTTTTCGCTTTCGGCAGCCTCCGGAGCAAAAAAGACAAACGTCCAGGTTTTCCTGCCACAGCAAAGGTGCCAGCGGGGAAAAGTGATGCTGGTCCTCATTGCCTCCTGGAACCTCTTCAAATGCCACAGACAATTTGGCCCTCTCTGCTTTCCTGCGGACTCCATCCTCAAAAGCACCTGTTTTCGCTTTCGGCATCCTCCGGAGCAAAAAAGACAAACGTCCAGGTTTTGCTGCCACAGCAAAGGTGCCAGCGGGGAAAAGTAATGCTGGTTCTCACTGCCTCCTGGAACTCTTTCAAATGCCCCAGACAATTTGGCCCTCTCTGCTTTCCTGCGGACTCCATCCTCAAAAGCACCTGTTTTCGCTTTCGGCAGCCTCCGGAGCAAAAAAGACAAACGTCCCGGTTTTGCTGCCACAGCAAAGGTGCCAGCGGGGAAAAGTAATGCTGGTTTTCACTGCCTCCTGGAACCCCTTAAAATGCCCCAGACAATTTGGCCCTCTCTGCTTTCCTGCGGACTCCATCCTCAAAAGCACCTGTTTTCACTTTCGGCATCCTCAGGAGCAAAAAAGACAAACGTCCAGCTTTTGCTGCCACAGCAAAGGTGCCAGCGGGCAAAAGTAATGCTGGTTCTCACTGCCTCCTGGAACCCTTTCAAATGCCCCAGACAATTTGGCCCTCTCTGCTTTCCTGTGGACTCCATCCTCAAAAGCACCTGTTTTCGCTTTCGGCAACCTCCGGAGAAAAAAAGACAAACGTCCAGGTTTTGCTGCCACAGCAAAGGTGCCAGCGGGGAAAAGTGATGCTGGTCCTCATTGCCTCCTGGAACCTCTTCAAATGCCAGAGACAATTTGGCCCTCTCTGCTTTCCTGCGGACTCCATCCTCAAAAGCACCTGTTTTCGCTTTCGGCAACCTCAGGAGCAAAAAAGACAAACGTCCAGCTTTTGCTGCCACAGCAAGGGTGCATGCGGGGAAAAGTAATGCTGGTTCTCACTGCCTCCTGGAACTCTTTCAAATGCCACAGACAATTTGGCCCTCTCTGCTTTCCTGCGGACTCCATCCTCAAAAGCACCTGTTTTCGCTTTCGGCATCCTCCGGAGCAAAAAAGACAAACGTCCAGGTTTTGCTGCCACAGCAAAGGTGCCAGCCGGGAAAAGTAATGCTGGTTCTCACTGCGTCCTGGAACTCTTTCAAATGCCACAGACAATTTGGCCCTCTCTGCTTTCCTGCGGACTCCATCCTCAAAAGCACCTGTTTTCGCTTTCGGCAGCCTCCGGAGCAAAAAAGACAAACGTCCAGCTTTTGCTGCCACAGCAAAGGTGCCAGCGGGGAAAAGTAATGCTGGTTCTCACTGCCTCCTGAAACCCTTTCAAATGCCACAGACAATTTGGCCCTCTCTACTTTCCTGCGGACTCCATCCTCAAAAGCACCTGTTTTCGCTTTCGGCATCCTCCAGAGCAAAAAAGACAAACGTCCAGCTTTTGCTGCCACAGCAAAGGTGCCACCGGGGAAAAGTAATGCTGGTTCTCACTGCCTCCTGGAAACCTTTCAAATGCCCCAGACAATTTGGCCCTCTCTGCTTTCCTGCGGACTCCATCCTCAAAAGCACCTATTTTCGCTTTCGGCAGCCTCCGGAGCAAAAAAGACAAACGTCCAGCTTTTGCTGCCACAGCAAAGGTGCCAGCGGGCAAAAGTAATGCTGGTTCTCACTGCCTCCTGGAACTCTTTCAAATGCCCCAGACAATTTGGCCCTCTCTGCTTTCCTGCGGACTCCATCCTCAAAAGCACCTGTTTTCGCTTTCGGCAGCCTCCAGAGAAAAAAAGACAAACGTCCAGGTTTTGCTGCCACAGCAAAGGTGCCAGCCGGGAAAAGTAATGCTGGTTCTCACTACCTCCTGGAACTCTTTCAAATGCCACAGACAATTTGGCACTCTCTGCTTTCCTGCGGACTCCATCCTCAAAAGCACCTGTTTTCGCTTTCGGCAGCCTCCGGAGCAAAAAAGACAAACGTCCAGGTTTTGCTGCCACAGCAAAGGTGCCAGCGGGGAAAAGTAATGCTGGTCCTCATTGCCTCCTGGAACCTCTTCAAATGCCACAGACAATTTGGCCCTCTCTGCTTTCCTGCGGACTCCATCCTCAAAAGCACCTGTTTTCGCTTTCGTCAGCCTCCGGAGCAAAAAAGACAAACGTCCAGGTTTTGCTGCCACAGCAAAGGTGCCAGCGGAGAAAAGTAATGCTGGTTCTCACTGCCTCCTGGAACTCTTTCAAATGCCCCAGACAATTTGGCCCTCTCTGCTTTCCTGCGGACTCCATCCTCAAAAGCACCTGTTTTCGCTTTCGGCAGCCTCCGGAGCAAAAAAGACAAACGTCCCGGTTTTGCTGCCACAGCAAAGGTGCCAGCGGGGAAAAGTAATGCTGGTTCTCACTGCCTCCTGGAACCCCTTCAAATGCCCCAGACAATTTGGCCCTCTCTGCTTTCCTGCGGACTCCATCCTCAAAAGCACCTGTTTTCACTTCTGGCATCCTCAGGAGCAAAAAAGACAAACGTCCAGCTTTTGCTGCCACAGCAAAGGTGCCAGCGGGGAAAAGTAATGCTGGTTCTCACTGCCTCCTGGAACCTCTTCAAATGCCAGAGACAATTTGGCCCTCTCTGCTTTCCTGTGGACTCCATCCTCAAAAGCACCTGTTTTTGCTTTCGGCAAACCCCGGAGCAAAAAAGACAAACGTCCAGCTTTTGCTGCCACAGCAAAGTTGCCAGCGGGCAAAAGTAATGCTGGTTCTCACTGCCTCCTGGAACCCTTTCAAATGCCCCAGACAATTTGGCCCTCTCTGCTTTCCTGCGGACTCCATCCTCAAAAGCACCTGTTTTCGCTTTCGGCAACCTCCGGAGAAAAAAAGACAAACGTCCAGGTTTTGCTGCCACAGCAAAGGTGCCAGCGGGGAAAAGTGATGCTGGTCCTCATTGCCTCCTGGAACCTCTTCAAATGCCACAGACAATTTGGCACTCTCTGCTTTCCTGCGGACTCCATCCTCAAAAGCACCTGTTTTCGCTTTCGGCAACCTCAAGAGCAAAAAAGACAAACGTCCAGGTTTTGCTGCCACAGCAAGGGTGCATGCGGGGAAAAGTAATGCTGGTTCTCACTGCCTCCTGGAACCCTTTCAAAAGCCACAGACAATTTGGCCCTCTCTACTTTCCTGCGGACTCCATCCTCAAAAGCACCTGTTTTCACTTTCGGCATCCTCAGGAGCAAAAAAGACAAACGTCCAGCTTTTGCTGCCACAGCAAAGGTGCCAGCGGGCAAAAGTAATGCTGGTTCTCACTGCCTCCTGGAACCCTTTCAAATGCCCCAGACAATTTGGCCCTCTCTGCTTTCCTGTGGACTCCATCCTCAAAAGCACCTGTTTTCGCTTTCGGCAACCTCCGGAGAAAAAAAGACAAACGTCCAGGTTTTGCTGCCACAGCAAGGGTGCATGCGGGGAAAAGTAATGCTGGTTCTCACTGCCTCCTGGAACCCTTTCAAAAGCCACAGACAATTTGGCCCTCTCTACTTTCCTGCGGACTCCATCCTCAAAAGCACCTGTTTTCGCTTTCTGCAGCCTCCAGAGCAAAAAAGACAAACGTCCAGGTTTTGCTGCCACAGCAAAGGTGCCAGCGGGGAAAAGTAATGCTGGTTCTCACTACCTCCTGGAACTCTTTCAAATGCCACAGACAATTTGGCCCTCTCTGCTTTCCTGCGGACTCCATCCTCAAAAGCACCTGTTTTCGCTTTCGGCAGCCTACAGAGCAAAAAAGACAAACGTCCAGGTTTTGCTGCCACAGCAAAGGTGCCAGCCGGGAAAAGTAATGCTGGTTCTCACTGCGTCCTGGAACCCTTTCAAATGCCCCAGACTATTTGGCCCTCTCTGCTTTCCTGCGGACTCCATCCTCAAAAGCACCTGTTTTCGCTTTCGGCATCCTCAGGAGCAAAAAAGACAAACGTCCAGGTTTTGCTACCACAGCAAAGGTGCCAGCGGAGAAAAGTGATGCTGGTCCTCATTGCCTCCTGGAACCTCTTCAAATGCCACAGACAATTTGGCCCTCTCTGCTTTCCTGCGGACTCCATCCTCAAAAGCACCTGTTTTCGCTTTCGGCAGCCTCTGGAGCAAAAAAGACAAACGTCCAGGTTTTGCTGCCACAGCAAAGGTGCCAGCGGGGAAAAGTAATGCTGGTTCTCACTCCGTCCTGGAACCTCTTCAAATGCCACAGACAATTGTGCCCTCTCTGCTTTCCTGCGGACTCCATCCTCAAAAGCACCTGTTTTCGCTTTCAGCATCCTCAGGAGCAAAAAAGACAAACGTCCAGCTTTTGCTGCCACAGCAAAGGTGCCAGCCGGGAAAAGTGATGCTGGTCCTCATTGCCTCCCTGAACCTCTTCAAATGCCACAGACAATTTGGCCCTCTCTGCTTTCCTGCGGACTCCATCCTCAAAAGCACCTGTATTCGCTTTCGGCAACCTCAGGAGCAAAAAAGACAAACGTCCAGCTTTTGCTGCCACAGCAAGGGTGCATGCGGGGAAAAGTAATGCCGGTTCTCACTGCCTCCTGAAACCCTTTCAAATGCCCCAGACAATTTGGCCCTCTCTACTTTCCTGCGGACTCCATCCTCAAAAGCACCTGTTTTCGCTTTCGGCACCCTCCAGAGCAAAAAAGACAAACGTCCAGCTTTTGCTGCCACAGCAAAGGTGCCACCGGGGAAAAGTAATGCTGGTTCTCACTGCCTCCTGGAACCCTTTCAAATGCCCCAGACAATTTGGCCATCTCTGCTTTCCTGCGGACTCCATCCTCAAAAGCACCTGTATTCGGTTTCGGCAGCCTCCGGAGCAAAAAAGACAAACGTCCAGCTTTTGCTGCCACAGCAAAGGTGCCAGCGGGGAAAAGTAATGCTGGTTCTCACTGCCTCCTGGAACTCTTTCAAATGCCCCAGACAATTTGGCCCTCTCTGCTTTCCTGCGGACTCCATCCTCAAAAGCACCTGTTTTCGCTTTCGGCAGCCTCCGGAGCAAAAAAGACAAACGTCCAGGTTTTCCTGCCACAGCAAAGGTGCCAGCGGGGAAAAGTGATGCTGGTCCTCATTGCCTCCTGGAACCTCTTCAAATGCCACAGACAATTTGGCCCTCTCTGCTTTCCTGCGGACTCCATCCTCAAAAGCACCTGTTTTCGCTTTCGGCATCCTCCGGAGCAAAAAAGACAAACGTCCAGGTTTTGCTGCCACAGCAAAGGTGCCAGCGGGGAAAAGTAATGCTGGTTCTCACTGCCTCCTGGAACTCTTTCAAATGCCCCAGACAATTTGGCCCTCTCTGCTTTCCTGCGGACTCCATCCTCAAAAGCACCTGTTTTCGCTTTCGGCAGCCTCCGGAGCAAAAAAGACAAACGTCCCGGTTTTGCTGCCACAGCAAAGGTGCCAGCGGGGAAAAGTAATGCTGGTTTTCACTGCCTCCTGGAACCCCTTAAAATGCCCCAGACAATTTGGCCCTCTCTGCTTTCCTGCGGACTCCATCCTCAAAAGCACCTGTTTTCACTTTCGGCATCCTCAGGAGCAAAAAAGACAAACGTCCAGCTTTTGCTGCCACAGCAAAGGTGCCAGCGGGCAAAAGTAATGCTGGTTCTCACTGCCTCCTGGAACCCTTTCAAATGCCCCAGACAATTTGGCCCTCTCTGCTTTCCTGTGGACTCCATCCTCAAAAGCACCTGTTTTCGCTTTCGGCAACCTCCGGAGAAAAAAAGACAAACGTCCAGGTTTTGCTGCCACAGCAAAGGTGCCAGCGGGGAAAAGTGATGCTGGTCCTCATTGCCTCCTGGAACCTCTTCAAATGCCAGAGACAATTTGGCCCTCTCTGCTTTCCTGCGGACTCCATCCTCAAAAGCACCTGTTTTCGCTTTCGGCAACCTCAGGAGCAAAAAAGACAAACGTCCAGCTTTTGCTGCCACAGCAAGGGTGCATGCGGGGAAAAGTAATGCTGGTTCTCACTGCCTCCTGGAACTCTTTCAAATGCCACAGACAATTTGGCCCTCTCTGCTTTCCTGCGGACTCCATCCTCAAAAGCACCTGTTTTCGCTTTCGGCATCCTCAGGAGCAAAAAAGACAAACGTCCAGGTTTTGCTGCCACAGCAAAGGTGCCAGCCGGGAAAAGTAATGCTGGTTCTCACTGCGTCCTGGAACTCTTTCAAATGCCACAGACAATTTGGCCCTCTCTGCTTTCCTGCGGACTCCATCCTCAAAAGCACCTGTTTTCGCTTTCGGCAGCCTCCGGAGCAAAAAAGACAAACGTCCAGCTTTTGCTGCCACAGCAAAGGTGCCAGCGGGGAAAAGTAATGCTGGTTCTCACTGCCTCCTGAAACCCTTTCAAATGCCACAGACAATTTGGCCCTCTCTACTTTCCTGCGGACTCCATCCTCAAAAGCACCTGTTTTCGCTTTCGGCATCCTCCAGAGCAAAAAAGACAAACGTCCAGCTTTTGCTGCCACAGCAAAGGTGCCACCGGGGAAAAGTAATGCTGGTTCTCACTGCCTCCTGGAACCCTTTCAAATGCCCCAGACAATTTGGCCCTCTCTGCTTTCCTGCGGACTCCATCCTCAAAAGCACCTGTATTCGCTTTCGGCAGCCTCCGGAGCAAAAAAGACAAACGTCCAGCTTTTGCTGCCACAGCAAAGGTGCCAGCGGGGAAAAGTAATGCTGGTTCTCACTGCCTCCTGGAACTCTTTCAAATGCCCCAGACAATTTGGCCCTCTCTGCTTTCCTGCGGACTCCATCCTCAAAAGCACCTGTTTTCGCTTTCGGCAGCCTCCAGAGCAAAAAAGACAAACGTCCAGGTTTTGCTGCCACAGCAAAGGTGCCAGCGGGGAAAAGTAATGCTGGTTCTCACTACCTCCTGGAACTCTTTCAAATGCCACAGACAATTTGGCACTCTCTGCTTTCCTGCGGACTCCATCCTCAAAAGCACCTGTTTTCGCTTTCGGCAGCCTCCGGAGCAAAAAAGACAAACGTCCAGGTTTTGCTGCCACAGCAAAGGTGCCAGCGGGGAAAAGTAATGCTGGTCCTCATTGCCTCCTGGAACCTCTTCAAATGCCACAGACAATTTGGCCCTCTCTGCTTTCCTGCGGACTCCATCCTCAAAAGCACCTGTTTTCGCTTTCGTCAGCCTCCGGAGCAAAAAAGACAAACGTCCAGGTTTTGCTGCCACAGCAAAGGTGCCAGCGGAGAAAAGTAATGCTGGTTCTCACTGCCTCCTGGAACTCTTTCAAATGCCCCAGACAATTTGGCCCTCTCTGCTTTCCTGCGGACTCCATCCTCAAAAGCACCTGTTTTCGCTTTCGGCAGCCTCCGGAGCAAAAAAGACAAACGTCCCGGTTTTGCTGCCACAGCAAAGGTGCCAGCGGGGAAAAGTAATGCTGGTTCTCACTGCCTCCTGGAACCCCTTCAAATGCCCCAGACAATTTGGCCCTCTCTGCTTTCCTGCGGACTCCATCCTCAAAAGCACCTGTTTTCACTTCTGGCATCCTCAGGAGCAAAAAAGACAAACGTCCAGCTTTTGCTGCCACAGCAAAGGTGCCAGCGGGGAAAAGTAATGCTGGTTCTCACTGCCTCCTGGAACCCTTTCAAATGCCCCAGACAATTTGGCCCTCTCTGCTTTCCTGTGGACTCCATCCTCAAAAGCACCTGTTTTTGCTTTCGGCAAACCCCGGAGCAAAAAAGACAAACGTCCAGCTTTTGCTGCCACAGCAAAGTTGCCAGCGGGCAAAAGTAATGCTGGTTCTCACTGCCTCCTGGAACCCTTTCAAATGCCCCAGACAATTTGGCCCTCTCTGCTTTCCTGCGGACTCCATCCTCAAAAGCACCTGTTTTCGCTTTCGGCAACCTCCGGAGAAAAAAAGACAAACGTCCAGGTTTTGCTGCCACAGCAAAGGTGCCAGCGGGGAAAAGTGATGCTGGTCCTCATTGCCTCCTGGAACCTCTTCAAATGCCACAGACAATTTGGCACTCTCTGCTTTCCTGCGGACTCCATCCTCAAAAGCACCTGTTTTCGCTTTCGGCAACCTCAAGAGCAAAAAAGACAAACGTCCAGGTTTTGCTGCCACAGCAAGGGTGCATGCGGGGAAAAGTAATGCTGGTTCTCACTGCCTCCTGGAACCCTTTCAAAAGCCACAGACAATTTGGCCCTCTCTACTTTCCTGCGGACTCCATCCTCAAAAGCACCTGTTTTCACTTTCGGCATCCTCAGGAGCAAAAAAGACAAACGTCCAGCTTTTGCTGCCACAGCAAAGGTGCCAGCGGGCAAAAGTAATGCTGGTTCTCACTGCCTCCTGGAACCCTTTCAAATGCCCCAGACAATTTGGCCCTCTCTGCTTTCCTGTGGACTCCATCCTCAAAAGCACCTGTTTTCGCTTTCGGCAACCTCCGGAGAAAAAAAGACAAACGTCCAGGTTTTGCTGCCACAGCAAGGGTGCATGCGGGGAAAAGTAATGCTGGTTCTCACTGCCTCCTGGAACCCTTTCAAAAGCCACAGACAATTTGGCCCTCTCTACTTTCCTGCGGACTCCATCCTCAAAAGCACCTGTTTTCGCTTTCTGCAGCCTCCAGAGCAAAAAAGACAAACGTCCAGGTTTTGCTGCCACAGCAAAGGTGCCAGCGGGGAAAAGTAATGCTGGTTCTCACTACCTCCTGGAACTCTTTCAAATGCCACAGACAATTTGGCACTCTCTGCTTTCCTGCGGACTCCATCCTCAAAAGCACCTGTTTTCGCTTTCGGCAGCCTACAGAGCAAAAAAGACAAACGTCCAGGTTTTGCTGCCACAGCAAAGGTGCCAGCCGGGAAAAGTAATGCTGGTTCTCACTGCCTCCTGGAACCCTTTCAAATGCCCCAGACTATTTGGCCCTCTCTGCTTTCCTGCGGACTCCATCCTCAAAAGCACCTGTTTTCGCTTTCGGCATCCTCAGGAGCAAAAAAGACAAACGTCCAGGTTTTGCTACCACAGCAAAGGTGCCAGCGGAGAAAAGTGATGCTGGTCCTCATTGCCTCCTGGAACCTCTTCAAATGCCACAGACAATTTGGCCCTCTCTGCTTTCCTGCGGACTCCATCCTCAAAAGCACCTGTTTTCGCTTTCGGCAGCCTCTGGAGCAAAAAAGACAAACGTCCAGGTTTTGCTGCCACAGCAAAGGTGCCAGCGGGGAAAAGTAATGCTGGTTCTCACTCCGTCCTGGAACCTCTTCAAATGCCACAGACAATTGTGCCCTCTCTGCTTTCCTGCGGACTCCATCCTCAAAAGCACCTGTTTTCGCTTTCAGCATCCTCAGGAGCAAAAAAGACAAACGTCCAGCTTTTGCTGCCACAGCAAAGGTGCCAGCCGGGAAAAGTGATGCTGGTCCTCATTGCCTCCCTGAACCTCTTCAAATGCCACAGACAATTTGGCCCTCTCTGCTTTCCTGCGGACTCCATCCTCAAAAGCACCTGTATTCGCTTTCGGCAGCCTCCGGAGCAAAATAGACAAACGTCCAGCTTTTGCTGCCACAGCAAAGGTGCCAGCGGGGAAAAGTAATGCTGGTTCTCACTGCCTCCTGGAACTCTTTCAAATGCCCCAGACAATTTGGCCCTCTCTGCTTTCCTGCGGACTCCATGCTCAAAAGCACCTGTTTTCGCTTTCGGCAGCCCCCGGAGCAAAAAAGACAAACGTCCAGGTTTTGCTGCCACAGCAAAGGTGCCAGCGGGGAAAAGTAATGCTGGTTCTCACTGCCTCCTGGAACCCCTTCAAATGCCCCAGACAATTTGGCCCTCTCTGCTTTCCTGCGGACTCCATCCTCAAAAGCACCTGTTTTCACTTTCGGCAACCTCCGGAGCAAAAAAGACAAACGTCCAGGTTTTGCTGCCACAGCAAAGATGCCAGCGAGGAAAAGTGATGCTGGTCCTCACTGCCTCCTGGAACCCTTTCAAATGCCACAGACAATTTGGCCCTCTCTACTTTCCTGCGGACTCCATCCTCAAAAGCACCTGTTTTCGCTTTCGGCATCCTCAGGAGCAAAAAAGACAAACGTCCAGCTTTTGCTGCCACAGCAAAGGTGCCACCGGGGAAAAGTAATGCTGGTTCTCACTGCCTCCTGGAACCCTTTCAAATGCCTCAGACAATTAGGCACTCTCTGCTTTCCTGCGGACTCCATCCTCAAAAACACCTGTTTTCGCTTTCGGCAGCCTCCGGAGCAAAAAAGACAAACGTCCAGCTTTTGCTGCCACAGCAAAGGTGCCAGCGGGGAAAAGTGATGCTGGTCCTCATTGCCTCCTGGAACCTCTTCAAATGCCACAGACAATTTGGCCCTCTCTGCTTTCCTGCGGACTCCATCCTCAAAAGCACCTGTTTTCGCTTTCGGCAGCCTCCGGAGCAAAAAAGACAAACGTCCAGCTTTTGCTGCCACAGCAAAGGTGCCAGCGGGGAAAAGTAATGCTGGTTCTCACGGCCTCCTGGAACCCCTTCAAATGCCCCAGACAATTTGGCCCTCTCTGCTTTCCTGCGGACTCCATCCTCAAAAGCACCTGTTTTCGCTTTCGGCAGCCTCCGGAGCAAAAAAGACAAACGTCCCGGTTTTGCTGCCACAGCAAAGGTGCCAGCGGGGAAAAGTAATGCTGGTTCTCACTGCTTCCTGGAACCCCTTCAAATGCCCCAGACAATTTGGCCCTCTCTGCTTTCCTGCGGACTCCATCCTCAAAAGCACCTGTTTTCGCTTTCGGCATCCTCAGGAGCAAAAAAGACAAATGTCCAGCTTTTGCTGCCACAGCAAAGGTGCCAGCGGGCAAAAGTAATGCTGGTTCTCACTGCCTCCTGGAACCCTTTCAAATGCCCCAGACAATTTGGCCCTCTCTGCTTTCCTGCGGACTCCATCCTCAAAAGCACCTGTTTTCGCTTTCGGCATCCTCCAGAGCAAAAAAGACAAACGTCCAGCTTTTGCTGCCACAGCAAAGGTGCCAGCGGGGAAAAGTAATGCTGGTCCTCATTGCCTCCTGGAACCTCTTCAAAAGCCACAGACAATTTGGCCCTCTCTGCTTTCCTGTGGACTCCATCCTCAAAAGCACCTGTTTTTGCTTTCGGCAAACTCCGGAGCAAAAAAGACAAACGTCCAGGTTTTGCTGCCACAGCAAAGGTGCCAGCGGGGAAAAGTGATGCTGGTCCTCATTGCCTCCTGGAACCTCTTCAAATGCCACAGACAATTTGGCCCTCTCTGCTTTCCTGCGGACTCCATCCTCAAAAGCACCTGTTTTCGCTTTCGGCATCCTCAGGAGCAAAAAAGACAAACGTCCAGCTTTTGCTGCCACAGCAAAGGTGCCAGCGGGGAAAAGTAATGCTGGTTCTCAGTGCCTCCTGGAACCCTTTCAAATGCCCCAGACAATTTGGCACTCTCTGCTTTCCTGCGGACTCCATCCTCAAAAGCACCTGTTTTCACTTTCGACAGCCTCCGGAGCAAAAAACACAAACGTCCAGGTTTTGCTGCCACAGCAAAGGTGCCAGCGGGGAAAAGTAATGCTGGTTCTCACTGCCTCCTGGAACCCTTTCAAATGCCCCAGACAATTTGGCCCTCTCTACTTTCCTGCGGACTCCATCCTCAAAAGCACCTGTTTTCGCTTTCGGCATCCTCCAGAGCAAAAAAGACAAACGTCCAGCTTTTGCTGCCACAGCAAAGGTGCCAGCGGGGAAAAGTAATGCTGGTTCTCACTGCCTCCTGGAACCTCTTCAAATGCCACAGACAATTTGGCCCTCTCTGCTTTCCTTCGTACTCCATCCTCAAAAGCACCTGTTTTCGCTTTCGGCAGCCTCTGGAGCAAAAAAGACAAACGTCCAGGTTTTGCTGCCACAGCAAAGGTGCCAGCGGGGAAAAGTAATGCTGGTTCTCACTGCGTCCTGGAACCTCTTCAAATGCCACAGACAATTGTGCCCTCTCTGCTTTCCTGCGGACTCCATCCTCAAAAGCACCTGTTTTCGCTTTCGGCATCCTCAGGAGCAAAAAAGACAAACGTCCAGCTTTTGCTGCCACAGCAAAGGTGCCAGCCGGGAAAAGTGATGCTGGTCCTCATTGCCTACCTGAACCTCTTCAAATGCCACAGACAATTTGGCCCTCTCTGCTTTCCTGCGGACTCCATCCTCAAAAGCACCTGTATTCGCTTTCGGCAGCCTCCGGAGCAAAAAAGACAAACGTCCAGCTTTTGCTGCCACAGCAAAGGTGCCAGCCGGGAAAAGTGATGCTGGTCCTCATTGCCTACCTGAACCTCTTCAAATGCCACAGACAATTTGGCCCTCTCTGCTTTCCTGCGGACTCCATCCTCAAAAGCACCTGTATTCGCTTTCGGCAGCCTCCGGAGCAAAAAAGACAAACGTCCAGCTTTTGCTGCCACAGCAAAGGTGCCAGCGGGGAAAAGTAATGCTGGTTCTCACTGCCTCCTGGAACTCTTTCAAATGCCCCAGACAATTTGGCCCTCTCTGCTTTCCTGCGGACTCCATCCTCAAAAGCACCTGTTTTCGCTTTCGGCAGCCTCCGGAGCAAAAAAGACAAACGTCCAGCTTTTGCTGCCACAGCAAAGGTGCCAGCGGGGAAAAGTAATGCTGGTTCTCACTGCTTCCTGGAACCCCTTCAAATGCCCCAGACAATTTGGCCCTCTCTGCTTTCCTGCGGACTCCATCCTCAAAAGCACCTGTTTTCGCTTTCGGCATCCTCAGGAGCAAAAAAGACAAATGTCCAGCTTTTGCTGCCACAGCAAAGGTGCCAGCGGGGAAAAGTAATGCTGGTTCTCACTGCCTCCTGGAACCTCTTCAAATGCCACAGACAATTTGGCCCTCTCTGCTTTCCTTCGTACTCCATCCTCAAAAGCACCTGTTTTCGCTTTCGGCAGCCTCTGGAGCAAAAAAGACAAACGTCCAGGTTTTGCTGCCACAGCAAAGGTGCCAGCGGGGAAAAGTAATGCTGGTTCTCACTGCGTCCTGGAACCTCTTCAAATGCCACAGACAATTGTGCCCTCTCTGCTTTCCTGCGGACTCCATCCTCAAAAGCACCTGTTTTCGCTTTCGGCATCCTCAGGAGCAAAAAAGACAAACGTCCAGCTTTTGCTGCCACAGCAAAGGTGCCAGCCGGGAAAAGTGATGCTGGTCCTCATTGCCTACCTGAACCTCTTCAAATGCCACAGACAATTTGGCCCTCTCTGCTTTCCTGCGGACTCCATCCTCAAAAGCACCTGTATTCGCTTTCGGCAGCCTCCGGAGCAAAAAAGACAAACGTCCAGCTTTTGCTGCCACAGCAAAGGTGCCAGCCGGGAAAAGTGATGCTGGTCCTCATTGCCTACCTGAACCTCTTCAAATGCCACAGACAATTTGGCCCTCTCTGCTTTCCTGCGGACTCCATCCTCAAAAGCACCTGTATTCGCTTTCGGCAGCCTCCGGAGCAAAAAAGACAAACGTCCAGCTTTTGCTGCCACAGCAAAGGTGCCAGCGGGGAAAAGTAATGCTGGTTCTCACTGCCT
This sequence comes from Vanellus vanellus, assembly GCF_965231255.1. Lineage (NCBI taxonomy): Eukaryota > Metazoa > Chordata > Aves > Charadriiformes > Charadriidae > Vanellus > Vanellus vanellus. The sequence continues at coordinate 90,949 of NW_028126638.1, forward strand.
CCTGGAACTCTTTCAAATGCCCCAGACAATTTGGCCCTCTCTGCTTTCCTGCGGACTCCATCCTCAAAAGCACCTGTTTTCGCTTTCGGCAGCCTCCAGAGCAAAAAAGACAAACGTCCAGCTTTTGCTGCCACAGCAAATGTGCCAGCGGGGAAAAGTAATGCTGGTTCTCACTGCTTCCTGGAACCCCTTCAAATGCCCCAGACAATTTGGCCCTCTCTGCTTTCCTGCGGACTCCATCCTCAAAAGCACCTGTTTTCGCTTTCGGCATCCTCAGGAGCAAAAAAGACAAATGTCCAGCTTTTGCTGCCACAGCAAAGGTGCCAGCGGGGAAAAGTAATGCTGGTTCTCACTGCCTCCTGGAACCCTTTCAAATGCCCCAGACAATTTGGCCCTCTCTGCTTTCCTGCGGACTCCATCCTCAAAAGCACCTTTTTTCGCTTTCGGCAGCCTCCAGAACAAAAAAGACAAACGTCCAGCTTTTGCTGCCACAGCAAAGGTGCCAGCGGGGAAAAGTAATGCTGGTCCTCATTGCCTCCTGGAACCTCTTCAAAAGCCACAGACAATTTGGCCCTCTCTGCTTTCCTGTGGACTCCATCCTCAAAAGCACCTGTTTTTGCTTTCGGCAAACTCCGGAGCAAAAAAGACAAACGTCCAGTTTTTGCTGCCACAGCAAAGGTGCCAGCGGGCAAAAGTAATGCTGGTTCTCACTGCCTCCTGGAACCCTTTCAAATGCCCCAGACAATTTGGCCCTCTCTGCTTTCCTGCGGACTCCATCCTCAAAAGCACCTGTTTTCGCTTTCGGCAACCTCCGGAGCAAAAAAGACAAACGTCCAGGTTTTGCTGCCACAGCAAAGGTGCCAGCGGGGAAAAGTGATGCTGGTCCTCATTGCCTCCTGGAACCTCTTCAAATGCTACAGACAATTTGGCCCTCTCTGCTTTCCTGCGGACTCCATCCTCAAAAGCACCTGTTTTCGCTTTCGGCATCCTCAGGAGCAAAAAAGACAAACGTCCAGCTTATGCTGCCACAGCAAAGGTGCCACCGGGGAAAAGTAATGCTGGTTCTCACTGCCTCCTGGAACCCTTTCAAATGCCCCAGACAATTTGGCCCTCTCTGCTTTCCTTCGGACTCCATACTCAAAAGCACCTGTTTTCGCTTTCGGCAGCCTCCGGAGCAAAAAAGACAAACGTCCAGCTTTTGCTGCCACAGCAAAGGTGCCAGCGGGGAAAAGTAATGCTGGTTCTCACTGCGTCCTGGAACCTCTTCAAATGCCACAGACAATTTGGCCCTCTCTGCTTTCCTGCGGACTCCATCCTCAAAAGCACCTGTTTGCGCTTTCGGCAGCCTCCAGAGCAAAAAAGACAAACGTCCAGCTTTTGCTGCCACAGCAAAGGTGCCAGCCGGGAAAAGTAATGCTGGTTCTCACTGCCTCCTGGAACTCTTTCAAATGCCCCAGACAATTTGGCCCTCTCTGCTTTCCTGCGGACTCCATCCTCAAAAGCACCTGTTTTCGCTTTCGGCATCCTCAGGAGCAAAAAAGACAAACGTCCAGCTTTTGCTGCCACAGCAAAGGTGCCAGCGGGGAAAAGTAATGCTGGTTCTCAGTGCCTCCTGGAACTCTTTCAAATGCCCCAGACAATTTGGCCCTCTCTGCTTTCCTGCGGACTCCATCCTCAAAAGCACCTGTTTTCACTTTCGGCAGCCTCCGGAGCAAAAAACACAAACGTCCAGGTTTTGCTGCCACAGCAAAGGTGCCAGCGGGGAAAAGTAATGCTGGTTCTCACTGCCTCCTGGAACCCTTTCAAATGCCACAGACAATTTGGCCCTCTCTACTTTCCTGCGGACTCCATCCTCAAAAGCACCTGTTTTCGCTTTCGGCATCCTCCAGAGCAAAAAAGACAAACGTCCAGCTTTTGCTGCCACAGCAAAGGTGCCAGCGGGCAAAAGTAATGCTGGTTCTCACTGCCTCCTGGAACCCTTTCAAATGCCCCAGACAATTTGGCCCTCTCTGCTTTCCTGCGGACTCCATCCTCAAAAGCACCTGTATTCGCTTTCGGCAGCCTCCGGAGCAAAAAAGACAAACGTCCAGCTTTTGCTGCCACAGCAAAGGTGCCAGCGGGGAAAAGTAATGCTGGTTCTCACTGCCTCCTGGAACTCTTTCAAATGCCCCACACAATTTGGCCCTCTCTGCTTTCCTGCGGACTCCATCCTCAAAAGCACCTGTTTTCGCTTTCGGCAGCCTCCAGAGGAAAAAAGACAAACGTCCAGGTTTTGCTGCCACAGCAAAGGTGCCAGTGGGGAAAAGTAATGCTGGTTCTCACTGCCTCCTGGAACTCTTTCAAATGCCCCAGACAATTTGGCCCTCTCTGCTTTCCTGCGGACTCCATCCTCAAAAGCACCTGTTTTCGCTTTCGGCAGCCTCCGGAGCAAAAAAGACAAACGTCCCGGTTTTTCTGCCACAGCAAAGGTGCCAGCGGGGAAAAGTAATGCTGGTTCTCACTGCCTCGTGGAACCCTTTCAAATGCCCCAGACTATTTGGCCCTCTCTGCTTTCCTGCGGACTCCATCCTCAAAAGCACCTGTTTTCACTTTCGGCATCCTCAGGAGCAAAAAAGACAAACGTCCAGCTTTTGCTGCCACAGCAAAGTTGCCAGCGGGCAAAAGTAATGCTGGTTCTCACTGCCTCCTGGAACCCTTTCAAATGCCCCAGACAATTTGGCCCTCTCTGCTTTCCTGCGGACTCCATCCTCAAAAGCACCTGTTTTCGCTTTCGGCAACCTCCAGAGCAAAAAAGACAAACGTCCAGGTTTTGCTGCCACAGCAAAGGTGCCAGCGGGGAAAAGTGATGCTGGTCCTCATTGCCTCCTGGAACCTCTTCAAATGCCACAGACAATTTGGCCCTCTCTGCTTTCCTGCGGACTCCATCCTCAAAAGCACCTGTTTTCGCTTTCGGCATCCTCAGGAGCAAAAAAGACAAACGTCCAGCTTATGCTGCCACAGCAAAGGTGCCAGCCGGGAAAAGTAATGCCGGTTCTCACTGCCTCCTGGAACCCTTTCAAATGCCCCAGACAATTTGGCCCTCTCTGCTTTCCTTTGGACTCCATCCTCAAAAGCACCTGTTTTCGCTTTCGGCATCCTCAGGAGCAAAAAAGACAAACGTCCAGCTTTTGCTGCCACAGCAAAGGTGCCAGCGGGCAAAAGTAATGCTGGTTCTCACTGCCTCCTGGAACCCTTTCAAATGCCCCAGACAATTTGGCCCTCTCTGCTTTCCTGCGGACTCCATCCTCAAAAGCACCTATTTTCGCTTTCGGCAGCCTCCAGAGCAAAAAAGAAAAACGTCCAGCGTTTGCTGCCACAGCAAAGGTGCCAGCGGAGAAAAGTAATGCTGGTCCTCATTGCCTCCTGGAACCTCTTCAAAAGCCACAGACAATTTGGCCCTCTCTGCTTTCCTGTGGACTCCATCCTCAAAAGCACCTGTTTTTGCTCTCGGCAACCTCAGGAGCAAAAAAGACAAACGTCCAGCTTTTGCTGCCACAGCAAAGGTGCCAGCGGGAAAAAGTAATGCTGGTTCTCACTGCCTCCTGGAAGCCTTTCAAATGCCCCAGACAATTTGGCCCTCTCTGCTTTCCTGCGGACTCCATCCTCAAAAGCACCTGTTTTCGCTTTCGGCAACCTCCGGAGCAAAAAAGACAAACGTCCAGGTTTTGCTGCCACAGCAAAGGTGCCAGCGGGGAAAAGTGATGCTGGTCCTCATTGCCTCCTGGAACCTCTTCAAATGCCACAGACAATTTGGCCCTCTCTGCTTTCCTGCGGACTCCATCCTCAAAAGCACCTGTTTTCGCTTTCGGCATCCTCCGGAGCAAAAAAGACAAACGTCCAGCTTTTGCTGCCACAGCAAAGGTGCCAGCCGGGAAAAGTAATGCTGGTTCTCACTGCCTCCTGGAACTCTTTCAAATGCCCCAGACAATTTGGCCCTCTCTGCTTTCCTGCGGACTCCATCCTCAAAAGCACCTGTTTTCGCTTTCGGCATCCTCAGGAGCAAAAAAGACAAACGTCCAGGTTTTGCTGCCACAGCAAAGGTGCCAGCGGGGAGAAGTAATGCTGGTTCTCACTGCCTCCTGGAACCCTTTCAAATGCCCCAAACAATTTGGCCCTCTCTGCTTTCCTGCGGACTCCATCCTCAAAAGCACCTGTTTTCGCTTTCGGCAGCCTCCGGAGCAAAAAAGACAAACGTCCAGCTTTTGCTGCCACAGCAAAGGTGCCAGCGGGGAAAAGTAATGCCGGTTCTCACTGCCTCCTGGAACCTCTTCAAATGCCAAAGAGAATTTGGCCCTCTCTGCTTTCCTGCGGACTCCATCCTCAAAAGCACCTGTTTTCGCTTTCGGCATCCTCCGGAGCAAAAAAGACAAACGTCCAGCTTTTGCTGCCACAGCAAAGGTGCCAGCGGGGAAAGTAATGCTGGTTCTCAGTGCCTCCTGGAACCCTTTCAAATGCCCCAGACAATTTGGCCCTCTCTGCTTTCCTGCGGACTCCATCCTCAAAAGCACCTGTTTTCGCTTTCGGCAGCCTCCGGAGTAAAAAACACAAACGTCCAGGTTTTGCTGCCACAGCAAAGGTGCCAGCGGGGAAAAGTAATGCTGGTTCTCACTGCCTCCTGGAACCCTTTCAAATGCCACAGACAATTTGGCCCTCTCTACTTTCCTGCGGACTCCATCCTCAAAAGCACCTGTTTTCGCTTTCGGCATCCTCCAGAGCAAAAAAGACAAACGTCCAGCTTTTGCTGCCACAGCAAAGGTGCCAGCGGGCAAAAGTAATGCTGGTTCTCACTGCCTCCTGGAACCCTTTCAAATGCCCCAGACAATTTGGCCCTCTCTGCTTTCCTGCGGACTCCATCCTCAAAAGCACCTGTATTCGCTTTCGGCAGCCTCCGGAGCAAAAAAGACAAACGTCCAGCTTTTGCTGCCACAGCAAAGGTGCCAGCGGGGAAAAGTAATGCTGGTTCTCACTGCCTCCTGGAACCCTTTCAAATGCCCCAGACAATTTGGCCCTCTCTGCTTTCCTGCGGACTCCATCCTCAAAAGCACCTGTTTTCGCTTTCGGCAGCCTCCAGAGCAAAAAAGACAAACGTCCAGCTTTTGCTGCCACAGCAAAGGTGCCAGCGGGGAAAAGTAATGCTGGTTCTCACTGCCTCCTGGAACCTCTTCAAATGCCCCAGACAATTTGGCCCTCTCTGCTTTCCTGCGGACTCCATCCTCAAAAGCACCTGTTTTCGCTTTCGGCAGCCTCCGGAGCAAAAAAGACAAACGTCCAGGTTTTGCTGCCACAGCAAAGGTGCCAGCGGGGAAAAGTAATGCTGGTTCTCACTGCCTCCGGGAACCCTTTCAAATGCCCCAGACAATTTGGCCCTCTCTGCTTTCCTGCGGACTCCATCCTCAAAAGCACCTGTTTTCACTTTCGGCATCCTCAGGAGCAAAAAAGACAAACGTCCAGGTTTTGCTGCCACAGCAAAGGTGCCAGCGGGGAAAAGTAATGCTGGTTCTCACTGCCTCCTGGAACCCTTTCAAATGCCCCAGACAATTTGGCCCTCTCTGCTTTCCTGCGGACTCCATCCTCAAAAGCACCTATTTTCGCTTTCGGCAGCCTCCAGAGCAAAAAAGACAAACGTCCAGCTTTTGCTGCCACAGCAAAGGTGCCAGCGGGGAAAAGTAATGCTGGTCCTCATTGCCTCCTGGAACCTCTTCAAAAGCCACAGACAATTTGGCCCTCTCTGCTTTCCTGTGGACTCCATCCTCAAAAGCACCTGTTTTTGCTTTCGGCAACCGCCGGAGCAAAAAAGACAAACGTCCAGGTTTTGCTGCCACAGCAAAGGTGCCAGCGGGGAAAAGTGATGCTGGTTCTCACTGCCTCCTGGAACCCTTTCAAATGCCACAGACAATTTGGCCCTCTCTGCTTTCCTGCGGACTCCATCCTCAAAAGCACCTGTTTTCGATTTCGGCATCCTCCGGAGCAAAAAAGACAAACGTCCAGCTTATGCTGCCACAGCAAAGGTGCCAGCCGGGAAAAGTAATGCTGGTTCTCACTGCCTCCTGGAACTCTTTCAAATGCCCCAGACAATTTGGCCCTCTCTGCTTTCCTGCGGACTCCATCCTCAAAAGCACCTGTTTTCGCTTTCGGCAACCTCCGGAACAAAAAACACAAACGTCCAGGTTTTGCTGCCACAGCAAAGGTGCCAGCGGGGAAAAGTAATGCTGGTTCTCACTGCCTCCTGGAACCCTTTCAAATGCCACAGACAATATGGCCCTCTCTACTTTCCTGCGGACTCCATCCTCAAAAGCACCTGTTTTCGCTTTCGGCATCCTCCGGAGCAAAAAAGACAAACGTCCAGCTTTTGCTGCCACAGCAAAGGTGCCAGCGGGGAAAAGTAATGCTGGTTCTCACTGCCTCCTGGAACCCTTTCAAATGCCCCAGACAATTTGGCCCTCTCTGCTTTCCTGCGGACTCCATCCTCAAAAGCACCTGTATTCGCTTTCGGCAGCCTCCAGAGCAAAAAAGACAAACGTCCAGGTTTTGCTGCCACAGCAAAGGTGCCAGCGGGGAAAAGTAATGCTGGTTCTCACTGCCTCCTGGAACCCTTTCAAATGCCCCAGACAATTTGGCCCTCTCTGCTTTCCTGCGGACTCCATCCTCAAAAGCACCTGTTTTCACTTTCGGCATCCTCAGGAGCAAAAAAGACAAACGTCCAGCTTTTGCTGCCACAGCAAAGGTGCCAGCGGGGAAAAGTAATGCTGGTTCTCACTGCCTCCTGGAACCCTTTCAAATGCCCCAGACAATTTGGCCCTCTCTGCTTTCCTGCGGACTCCATCCTCAAAAGCACCTATTTTCGCTTTCGGCAGCCTCCAGAGCAAAAAAGACAAACGTCCAGCTTTTGCTGCCACAGCAAAGGTGCCAGCGGGGAAAAGTAATGCTGGTCCTCATTGCCTCCTGGAACCTCTTCAAAAGCCACAGACAATTTGGCCCTCTCTGCTTTCCTGCGGACTCCATCCTCAAAAGCACCTGTTTTTGCTTTCGGCAACCTCCGGAGCAAAAAAGACAAACGTCCAGGTTTTGCTGTCACAGCAAAGGTGCCAGCGGGGAAAAGTGATGCTGGTCCTCACTGCATCCTGAAACCCCTTCAAATGCCACAGACAATTTGGCCCTCTCTGCTTTCCTGCGGACTCCATCCTCAAAAGCACTTTTTTTCGCTTTCGGCAACCTCCGGAGCAAAAAAGACAAACGTCCAGCTTTTGCTGCCACAGCAAAGGTGCCAGCGGGGAAAAGTGATGCTGGTCCTCATTGCCTCCTGGAACCTCTTCAAATGCCACAGACAATTTGGCCCTCTCTGCTTTCCTGCGGACTCCATCCTCAAAAGCACCTGTTTTCGCTTTCGGCAACCTCCGGAGCAAAAAAGACAAACGTCCAGCTTTTGCTGCCACGGCAAAGGTGCCAGCGGGGAAAAGTAATGCTGGTTCTCACTGCCTCCTGGAACCTCTTCAAATGCCAGAGACAATTTGGCACTCTCTGCTTTCCTGCGGACTCCATCCTCAAAAGCACCTATTTTCGCTTTCGGCAGCCTCCAGAGCAAAAAAGACAAACGTCCAGCTTTTGCTGCCACAGCAAAGGTGCCAGTGGGGAAAAGTAATGCTGGTCCTCATTGCCTCCTGGAACCTCTTCAAAAGCCACAGACAATTTGGCCCTCTCTGCTTTCCTGCGGACTCCATCCTCAAAAGCACCTGTTTTTGCTTTCGGCAACCTCCGGAGCAAAAAAGACAAACGTCCAGGTTTTACTGCCACAGCAAAGGTGCCAGCGGGGAAAAGTGATGCTGGTCCTCACTGCCTCCTGAAACCTCTTCAAATGCCCCAGACAATTTGGCCCTCTCTGCTTTCCTGCGGACTCCATTCTCAAAAGCACCTTTTTTCGCTTTCGGCAACCTCCGGAGCAAAAAAGACAAACGTCCAGCTTTTGCTGCCACAGCAAAGGTGCCAGCGGGGAAAAGTGATGCTGGTTCTCACTGTCTCCTGGAACCTCTTCAAATGCCCCAGACATTTTGGACCTCTCTGCTTTCCTGCGGACTCCATCCTCAAAAGCACCTTTTTTCGCTTTCGGCAACCTCCGGAGCAAAAAAGACAAACGTCCAGCTTTTGCTGCCACAGCAAAGGTGCCAGCGGGGAAAAGTGATGCTGGTCCTCATTGCCTCCTGGAACCTCTTCAAATGCCACAGACAATTTGGCACTCTCTGCTTTCCTGCGGACTCCATCCTCAAAAACACCTGTTTTCGCTTTCGGCAACCTCAGGAGCAAAAAAGACAAACGTCCAGCTTTTGCTGCCACAGCAAAGGTGCCAGCGGGGAAAAGTAATGCTGGTTCTCAGTGCCTCCTGGAACCTCTTCAAATGCCACAGACAATTTGGCACTCTCTGCTTTCCTGCGGACTCCATCCTCAAAAGCACCTGTTTTCGCTTTCGGCAGCCTCTGGAGCAAAAAAGACAAACGTCCAGCTTTTGCTGCCACAGCAAAGGTGCCAGCGGAGAAAAGTAATGCTGGTTCTCACTGCCTCCTGGAACCCTTTCAAATGCCCCAGACTATTTGGCCCTCTCTGCTTTCCTGCGGACTCCATCCTCAAAAGCACCTTTTTTCGCTTTCGGCAACCTCCGGAGCAAAAAAGACAAACGTCCAGCTTTTGCTGCCACAGCAAAGGTGCCAGCGGGGAAAAGTAATGCTGGTTCTCACTGCCTCCTGGAACTCTTTCAAATGCCCCAGACAATTTGGCCCTCTCTGCTTTCCTGCGGACTCCATCCTCAAAAGCACTTTTTTTCGCTTTCGGCAACCTCAGTAGCAAAAAAGACAAACGTCCAGCTTTTGCTGCCACAGCAAAGGTGCCAGCGGGGAAAAGTAATGCTGGTTCTCACTGCCTCCTGGAACCTCTTCAAATGCCCCAGACAATTTGGCACTCTCTGCTTTACTGCGGACTCTATCCTCAAAAGCACCTTTTTTCACTTTCGGCGCCCTCCGGTGGTAAGAAGAAAAACGTCCAGCTTTTGCTGCCACAGCAAAGGTGCCAGCGGGGAAAAGTAATGCTGGTTCTCACTGCCTCCTGTAACTCTTTCAAATGCCACAGACAATTTGGCCCTCTCTGCTTTCCTGCGGACTCCATCCTCAAAAGAACCTGTTTTCGCTTTCGGCGGTCTTTGGAGCAAAAAATACAAACGTCCAGCTTTTGCTGCCACAGCAAAGGTGCCAGCGGGGAAAAGTGATGCTGGTTCTCACTGCCTCCTGGAATCTCTTCAAATGCCCCAGACAATTTGGCCCTCTCTGCTTTCCTGCGGACTCCATCCTCAAAAGCACCTGTTTTCGCTTTCGGCAACCTCCAGAGCAAAAAAGACAAACGTCCAGCTTTTGCTGCCACAGCAAAGGTGCCAGCGGGGAAAAGTAATGCTGGTTCTCACTGCCTCCTGGAACCCTTTCAAATGCCACAGACAATTTGGCCCTCTCTGCTTTACTGCAGACTCTATCCTCAAAAGCACCTTTTTTCACTTTCGGCGCCCTCCGGTGGTAAAAAGAAAAAAGTCCAGCTTTTGCTGCCACAGCAAAGGTGCCAGCGGGGAAAAGTAATGCTGGTTCTCACTGCCTCCTGGAACTCTTTCAAATGCCACAGACAATTTGGCCCTCTCTGCTTTCCTGCGGACTCCATCCTGAAAAGCGCCTTTTTTCACTTTCGGCGCCCTCCGGTGGTAAAAAGAGAAACGTCCAGCTTTTGCTGCCACAGCAAAGGTGCCAGCGGGGAAAAGTAATGCTGGTTCTCACTGCCTCCTGGAACTCTTTCAAATGCCCCAGACAATTTGGCCCTCTCTGCTTTCCTGCGGACTCCATCCTCAAAAGCACCTTTTTTCGCTTTCGGCAACCTCCAGAGCAAAAAAGACAAACGTCCAGCTTTTGCTGCCACAGCAAAGGTGCCAGCGGGGAAAAGTGATGCTGGTCCTCACTGCCTCCTGAAACCCCTTCAAATGCCACAGACAATTTGGCCCTCTCTGCTTTCCTGCGGACTCCATCCTCAAAAGCACTTTTTTTCGCTTTCGGCAACCTCAGGAGCAAAAAAGACAAACGTCCAGCTTTTGCTGCCACAGCAAAGGTGCCAGCGGGGAAAAGTGGTGCTGGTCCTCATTGCCTCCTGGAACCTCTTCAAATGCCCCAGACAATTTGGCACTCTCTGCTTTCCTGCGGACTCCATCCTCAAAAGCACCTGTTTTCGCTTTCGGCAACCTCAGGAGCAAAAAAGACAAACGTCCCGGTTTTGCTGCCACAGCAAAGGTGCCAGCGGGGAAAAGTAATGCTGGTTCTCACTGCCTCCTGGAACCTCTTCAAATGCCCCAGACAATTTGGCACTCTCTGCTTTCCTGCAGACTCCATCCTCAAAAGCACCTGTTTTCGCTTTCGGCAACCTCAGGAGCAAAAAAGACAAACGTCCAGGTTTTGCTGCCACAGCAAAGGTGCCAGCGGAGAAAAGTAATGCTGGTTCTCACTGCCTCCTGGAACTCTTTCAAATGCCCCAGACAATTTGGCCCTCTCTGCTTTCCTGCGGACTCCATCCTCAAAAGCACCTTTTTTCGCTTTCGGCGGTGTTTGGAGCAAAAAAGAAAAACGTCCAGCTTTTGCTGCCACAGCAAAGGTGCCAGCGGGGAAAAGTAATGCTGGTTCTCACTGTCTCCTGGAACCTCTTCAAATTGCCCCAGACAATTTGGCCCTCTCTGCTTTCCTGCGGACTCCATCCTCAAAAGCACCTTTTTTCGCTTTCGGCAACCTCCGGAGCAAAAAAGACAAACGTCCAGCTTTTGCTGCCACAGCAAAGGTGCCAGCGGGGAAAAGTAATGCTGGTTCTCACTGCCTCCTGGAACCCTTTCAAATGCCACAGACAATTTGGCCCTCTATGCTTTCCTGCGGACTCTATCCTGAAAAGCACCTTTTTTCACTTTCGGCGCCCTCCGGTGGTAAGAAGAAAAACGTCCAGCTTTTCTGCCACAGCAAAGGTGCCAGCGGGGAAAAGTAATGCTGGTTCTCACTGCCTCCTGGAACTCTTTCAAATGCCCCAGACAATTTGGCCCTCTCTGCTTTCCTGCGGACTCCATCCTCAAAAGCACCTTTTTTCGCTTTCGGCAACCTCCGGAGCAAAAAAGACAAACGTCCAGCTTTTGCTGCCACAGCAGAGGTGCCAGCGGGGAAAAGTGATGCTGGTACTCACTGCCTCCTGAAACCCCTTCAAATGCCACAGACAATTTGGCCCTCTCTGCTTTCCTGCGGACTCCATCCTCAAAGGCACTTTTTTTCGCTTTCGGCAACCTCCGGAGCAAAAAAGACAAACGTCCAGCTTTTGCTGCCACAGCAAAGGTGCCAGCGGGGAAAAGTGATGCTGGTCCTCATTGCCTCCTGGAACCTCTTCAAATGCCCCAGACAATTTGGCACTCTCTGCTTTCCTGCGGACTCCATCCTCAAAAACACCTGTTTTCGCTTTCGGCAACCTCCGGAGCAAAAAAGACAAACGTCCAGCTTTTGCTGCCACAGCAAAGGTGCCAGCGGGGAAAAGTAATGCTGGTTCTCACTGCCTCCTGAAACTCTTTCAAATGCCACAGACAATTTGGCCCTCTCTGCTTTCCTGCGGACTCCATCCTCAAAAGCACCTGTTTTCGCTTTCGGCAGCCTCCGGAGCAAAAAAGACAAACGTCCAGCTTTTGCTGCCACAGCAAAGGTGCCAGCGGAGAAAAGTAATGCTGGTTCTCACTGTCTCCTGGAACCTCTTCAAATGCCCCAGACAATTTGGCCCTCTCTGCTTTCCTGCGGACTCCATCCTCAAAAGCACCTTTTTTCGCTTTCGGCAACCTCAGGAGCAAAAAAGACAAACGTCCAGCTTTTGCTGCCACAGCAAAGGTGCCAGCAGGGAAAAGTAATGCTGGTTCTCACTGCCTCCTGGAACCTCTTCAAATGCCCCAGAAAATTTGGCCCTCTCTGCTTTCCTGCGGACTCCATCCTCAAAAGCACCTGTTTTCGCTTTCGGCAGCCTCCAGAGCAAAAAAGACAAACGTCCAGCTTTTGCTGCCACAGCAAAGGTGCCAGCGGGGAAAAGTGATGCTGGTTCTCACTGCCTCCTGAAACCCCTTCAAATGCCACAGACAATTTGGCCCTCTCTGCTTTCCTGCGGACTCCATCCTCAAAAGCACTTTTTTTCGCTTTCGGCAACCTCAGG
>NW_028126637.1:0-68000 GCF_965231255.1 Vanellus vanellus
CTCTCGGGTAACGCCCGGGGGCTACCCGGAGCCGGCTCGGCTCCAGCGGAGCGGCAGCCTGCCGCAGGCGGCGGCTTGAAGCCCCCGCCCCGCCAGCGCCGAAGGAGCCCGCTCGTCTCCCCGGTGGTCCTGGCCCTCCCCCGCCGCCGGGGGCGGCGCCCGGCAACGGCCCGTGCGGGACCGGCGCTGCAGGGCGGGGCCGAGGCGGGCGGGGAAGAGGGGCCGAGACGGGGAGGCGGGGGGGAAGACGGCAGGCAGCCGGGGCCGAGGGCTAGTGGCGAGGCGGGGCCGGGACGAGCGGGGAGGCGGGGCCGAGGAGGGCGGGAGGCGCGGCAGAGGCCGGGAAGGAGGCAGGACCCACGAGAGCGCTGTACTGCGCGGGCGCGGCCGCCCGGCTGCAGTACCGACTTGCGGCCGCCAGGCGGCAGATGCGAGCGCCGACCATCGCGCCGTAGCGCGCATGCGCCGATCCCCGGCCGCAGTACCGGCGTTCGGTCGCACGGTGGCGGCAGCGAGCGCGCGGCAGTTCGCTGTCCTGCGCACGCGCGCCCCTCGCACCATCGCGCCGTACTGCGCATGAGCGGCTCCCCGGGTGCAGTACCGGCTTTTCGTCGCCTGGTGGCAGACGCGAGCGCAGACGCGAGCGCAGACGCGCGCCGTACCGCGCATGCGCGCATCCCCGCTGCAGGGGCGGGGGAGCCTGGGGCCGAGCAGGGCTGGGCGGGGCCAGGGAGGCGGGGCTCCGGCAGAGGTCAGCCAAGCGTGGGAGGCGGGGCCGAGGAGGGGTGGCAGGTGGGGCAGCGCGGGGAGGCGGGGCCTATGGCAACCGGGGGCGGGGAGGGGGCGTGGCCGAGGAGGGCTACAACCCCCCTGCGCGGGGGGGGGACGGGACGGGACGGGGACGGACCGCCCCCAGGGGAGCCGGCCGGGGGAACCCACAGCGGGGGACTCACGGGGGGCGCCCCACTCTCCGCAACTCGCCCACGCTGGAGCCACCAAACCGCCGCCGCTGCACCCACCTTTTCCTCACGTCGGGGTGGGCGTTTCTTCACTTTTCCACAATGCTCAGCTTTGGGGCTTTTTAACGCTTATCCACCACGCAACCAGTGGTGATTTTTGCTTCTGAGCGTGGAAAAGGGGTTTTTTGCTTTACAGCTGCACCAAGCCAGGTGGATGGGGCTTGCCCGGGAGACCCAAGTTGGGAAAGTTTTTCTTTTTCTTCTTTTCTTTTTTTTTTCTTTCCCCAAAACAGAAAATTGGGGTTCCCCCCCCCCACCCCGCAGACCCAGAAGTAGGGCTTTGGGGTACTTTTGTGCTGTGGTGGCAACTCCCGCTTTGCGTGCACGGCCCGGCAGGGGAAAGCGGCCCCAAATTGGGATGGGAAAAGGGGGAGAAGGGGAAGGGGTAGTTTTTAAAAGCGCTTTTACATCTTAAAAAAAAAAAAAAAATGGGGAAGGGTGCAGGGCGGTGTGGCGGGGTTTTAAGGGCTTTCCATAAATAGGCTTTCCTTGCATTTCAAAAACCTTACCGAGAATAGACATGTCCCCTAGGTATCCATTTACACACAGACATAGATATATTTAGGGTCAATATAAGCCTGAGGAATACCGGAAAACCTCGAGGAGCTGAAGGGGAGAGACAGAGCAGGTAAAGAAAAGGGCGGGCAGCCCGGCAGACAGAGAACGACAGAGCCAAAAATGGGCTCTGGGACACACCTTTTTATAGTCTAAAATCCTTTACGTAACAGAGTAGATCTAGGGGTTTATTCCAAACTCCTCCTATGTAAAGCAATGAATATTCATTTATTAAGAGACTAAAATGTGAGATTTTTCTTTATTTCAGTGCCTCACGCCCATATTTACAGGTTTTAAAGTTTGCTAATCCCCCCCCCCCCCCCCCCCGAATTTTCAGACATTTGGGGGCTGTGATCCGCCTCTTTTCAGGCGACCCCCGTGTGACCCCCCCATCCCCCACTCACCTGCTCCTCTGCAGCATCACTGCCCACGCTCCCTCAGGGCCCCTGGGCTGCCCCAAATGACATCATCACCCACACACACCCACCCCCTTTTTATTCCCCCCCAAAAAAAAAGGCACAAAGCCAGCGGACCCAGGGCTGGCCCCGTCCCCTCGGGCCGCTCAGCCACCGGCAGGCAAACCTGGTGTGGGATCATTACTGGAGGTGACTTAGAAATTAAGGTAATGCCCCATTTTGAAGAAAAGTGCAGCGTGGAGGAAACTCTCCAGGGCAGAGTGCAGCTGGTGTGCAAAGGATGCGTTTCACAAAGGTCCCCGAGGCAACCTTAGATGTTGACGACATTGGGGGAGTCCGGTGCGCCAACTCGAAGGAAAAACAGCGCGGCGGATGGAGCGGAGTGGAGATGCCACGGCCAAACTCTGCGATCAAATGGGAACTTGAGAGTCAAATGGAACCCCTGAAGGCCTTATGGAACTGATAAGCTGCCCAATTGTTACCCTGAGCCAACCATCTGTCATTTTGGACAAAATGCTATCCTTTGGGTGAACTTTGCTCATTATAATGTCATTATAATACCAAAACACACCTCCATCCCAAAAGCTACCCGCCTCCGAGGTGTGACCGCTCCTCACGGAGTCCTCGCTCTGAATTTTTCGTAGTCTATACCTTTAAAAGCCAAGCGAGAGAATTTTACACCAATCGTAACACAAGTAGGTATGACTAGAGTCCCTCAGGCTCCACCTGAAAGGTTAAAAAAAAAAAAAAAAAAAAAAAGAGAGGTATGAAAATAGCGTCAGAGAGGAGGGATGTCAGGGAAGATACCAACGCGGGCAGGGACATGCCATGGCCGACCACCTGTGACTGCTGGCGTCCGTCGACGGGCTGAGCCTCTCCTCGCCCCCCACAAGGACGCTCGTGGGGAAGATTCGAACGCTCGGCTATGCCAAGTGCTTCCCCGGGAAACTTAGAAATCTCTATAGAGTTGTTTTAGAACTTAGCGCATTTGTAGCCAGGCTGTATCACTAACATCTTTAGTATTCGCACGGGCTTTGCAGACGGTCACTATCACCGGCACTCCAAAAGAACTTGTGCCTCTCTCGCTTCAATAAACGACACTTTTCACCAATCTAGCTGTGAGAGTTCCTAGTGAACGCCACCCAAATCCTTACGTGTGGCCGTGCTGGTTCACGGGACGCCGCTTGATCCGATTGCGTGTGGTGCTATTAGTGCCTCCGTAATCGCGATAGTTCAATAGTACATATTGAACGCCACCGGACTTTTAATGCCAAATTGGGCATCGCTCAGAACCTAAGCCTCGCCGCCCCCAGCCCCTCTGAGACAGCCTGGAACGCAAAGGGCTTTCTTGTCTGCCAAATTACTTTGCCCTTTAACACAACACCGGGGCAGGGGGAGGTCTACTGAGCGTCGCCAGACCCGTACGGCGAGACACCTGAAACACCAAAAGCCCCAATTATATTTCAGCAGATTAACGAAGAGCACAGAAGAAAGCAGAGGAATTCCCTCACACCGAGGCACGGGGCGGCAGCGCAGCGACAGGAGGACTCCTGTAGGGAAACAGCTCAGCGCCAAATACAGCGTGGCCTTTCAAAGCCAGAGCGACTGGAACTCTTCCGGTCAGTATTAAGACTAAGTGCCGCCTGCTGCCATTCTGAGCAGGCAGTAAACCCTCGGGCTGGCTCTGGGAAACCCCTCCTGCCTTCCTCACGGCGCTGCCGCGGGGACCTCCCCCTGCCAGGCTGCCGCACAGGGCTGGGCCGTGACCAGAATCGACGCGACGGACCCCCTCAAACAGCTACAGCCCTCATGCCGCTGCTGCTGCTGCTGCTGCTGCACACCTTGCTGGGTCAGTACAGCCGAAAGGGAAGGGTAAAACTCCAAAGAGTGCAATGAACAAGAACGAACAAAGCTCAGTCCTTCACTCTACGCTGAAGAGGTGCACGTATGCTTAGAGATCTCTCGCTCTCTCTCTCTCTCTGCAATAAGAATGCTTATAGTATAAAAGTATTTGACTTTCCTTTGGCACTAAATGAACTTGCCCAGCTGTCAATCCATACCATTAAACCATCCATCTCCAAAATACACAGCTATAATTTGACTCGGGGGAGGGGGGAGTTGGGTGCCGCACGATTAGCGGGGACGTCTGGCCGGCTGCCCTGCCCAGGAGAGATGCTGCTGAACCGCCGGGGAAACGCGCTGCTGACAGCCAGACAGAAACCAAGAACTCCAGAGCGCTCCCTCTGAAGATTGGCAATAAAAAACCGCTAACATTCAACTGTCCCTTTTGAAACGTATCCTTTGTTTAAACATTTGGTTTTAAACATTTCCTTTCTTAAACGTTTAAATGTAACTTTTTTAAAAAACGGCCCTGTTTTTAAAGCTTTAGAACAAATACCTCATTGCCAAAGTACACCGAATACATTGTATGCTACAGCCATTTGGCAGCTGCAGTTTAAACAACGCAAGGACGTTTGTAAATTCTACAATTTTAACCATTTTTAAAGTTTAATTTAGGATAGAAAAATCAGCAAGATGAAAAAGCCCCCATAGGCTTTTACCGGGGGGGGGAGGGAGGGGAGGGGATCAAATCCCCGCTCCCGCAATCCATAAGGCCACCAAAAAGGACCGGCAGATGGACTGATGCTTTCGGCTGTGCTGAGTGCGCAGAGGAACGCGTGTTTATGATACCTCGCCTGGTACGACTGAGAACCCAACAAATTCAGAAGACGGGCTGTGGACTTTGGTTTTCTTAAAACAAACAAACAAACAAACAAAAAACCAAAACCAACCCCAAACAAACGGGGAAAAAAAAAAAAAGAGAAAGAGAAAGAGTGCAAAGTCTCGTTGCCAAATAAGGCCATTAGGGAAGCAGTAGCTCACCAAAAACACATCGGGACCCGCTGTCACCACTTACAAGGCTGCCAGTGCTTCCTGGCAAAGCCCGGAAAACACGCAGAAGCCACCCTGCTTTGTCCCACTTTGTCCCTGTCTCTTCTCTGGCCTCGACTGCTTTGCGTACAGAGGCTAGTATCTCAGTAAGGTTATCCAGGACTACTGGAAGCTATTTTAAAAACCTGTGGACTGAAAAAGCATAAAGCTTTTACCACGAAAACAAAGTCTCTTTCTTCGGAACATCTGAACCCTTGCGAACCCTTTCTTGCCTCTTTTAGTGCAACATTATTCTCACAGTGCCAGTTAACGGTAAGCACACAGAAAGAGATGATGCTTTCGGGCGGAGAAAATAAGCGGAGCGAAGCAAGCTTTGCATGGGCGCAACGTGCTCCGGAACACACCTTATTTTTAGTATTCGCGTTCAAATATTTCATCGAAAAACTACGGGAGGAGAGTCAGGACATCCTTTGCTTTCACTTCAAAGCCCCCACGACAAGGACCTTAGGAAAAACGCAGACGCACATGGGAGACGTACCTGGTCCTGGCAGAGCACTCTGGATCCTTTCCGTGTGTCCCGTACCGTCACGGCAGAAGAAAGGGTGACCGCGGAGAAAGGCTGGCCGTTGACAACCTGCCGAGAGAGGAAAAAAACCCGTGAACGCAAAGCCAGGTAGGAATCTCAAGCTGCCTTCTTCCCTGAAGGTTTGCCCAGACGACAGCTGAGCGGAGGAAAAAGTACTTGGCATCACCTTTGGGACGCTTCCTGCTGCTGTTGTTGTTCTGCCTTCAGAAATCCTACTCGGAGCCAAGTTTTTCACTACCGGTCCAAGCGCTTCCCTTCCTGGTATGACCAGCACATTTATACAGGCAAGTCACTTCATTGCTCTGCTCAAATCAGCCAAAGGAAAGTTACAGCCCTGAGAGTGGAGTGCAAAAGGAGAGGTCAGGCAGCGAAAGGGCTCTGCAGGCTGCCACCAGGCAACACTGCGCTCTGCTTTGGAAACCACGCACATGCCCCACACAAACCCACAACCCCTGCAAAAAAACAAACAAACAAACAAAAAAAAAAACAACAAACCAAAAACTCCCAGCCCTGAGGGAGCTGGGGGGAAAGGAGTGAAAGGGAACCGCACGGTTAAGTGACATTTGGCCGTAACACTGACCGTGTACTTCAGCGGCTCTCCGAGCCTACCCCTCAATCTGCGCAACGACCAGTCCTTTCCTGGAAGGACAAGCTTCTCAGACTTAAAAACCCTAGATCGGAGGCTCCACGCAACAGAAGGTGGGTTGAGCCACAGGACAACATGCCATCAACACTGAAAGATAAAAAAAAGTTGAGTAAAAACCAAGCAAAACATCAGTTTCCATCGCATTTCATTCATTCCGTTTCCACTGGCACCTAGGTGCTCCAAAATTAACCACGCTCGCGCCACAGACTCCTAACGATTCAGTTACGCAGGGAAGGAGAAAAGGCTATTTCCAACTTGCCCATAAAAGTAGCATGAACAAACAGAAGGGAAACACCGGACCCTAAAGAAGGTATTGGGCAGCTCTTAATTTAGGCGAGAGGAAAGGTGGCTCTTTCACCTCAAAGGAAGACATTCCTAACTACCCAGGCACCAGTCCGGGAAGGGAGGCGCTCTCTGTTCACTGCAGTCCTGCATCCGCTTTTCTGCGCTGGCAGCAAATTTGCCCTTTCTGCCCGTTTGACGTGGAGTACCCGGAGCGCCCCTGAACTCGCAAACGTGTCTCCCCGCTCCCCCAGCCCCACGCCTGCCATTACCTGAGCAGCTGGCGGAATCAATCCCGCAGGATTTTCTTCCCGGGACGCACAAGGGGACGCTGGGAAAAGAGGAGGCGAGAAATGACCCTCTTTGTCGCAGCCAGACAACGGGCACAAGCCGGGGGACCCCCACCCCACCTCTGCCCTCGGGAGCGGGGCCCAGACAGGTGCTTGGCGGGGATTTAACCCCCCCGGCAAGAGGCCGGGCTCCCCGCCGGCAGAAGCACCGCTCGCCTCCCCTCTGCTCGCAGCTCCTCGCTTGGGACAGCCCAGCCTGCACCCGGCCGCTCTACAGCCCTGCGGGAAGTGCAGTTTGGCCGGCGGCTGCTCCAGCCAACACACGCTCCGGCTAATTGCAGCTCCTGCTCGTTACCGCTGCCGGCAGTCTTGCCTCTGGCTAATGCGTGCTCCGGACAGAGGACACCCCATCTCCCTCCAGCTCCTGCTTGCCAAGCTCTGGCTAATTGAAGCCCCGGCTCTGCACTGAAGCTCCAGCTGGTTTCAACTCCTTCTTCCCAGCTCCATCTACTTGCAATAGCCTGGGCTGTTGACGGGGTCGTCAACCAATCAGCGTCCTGACTTGAGTGTTAGGGTTAAACACCGTGGCTTTACACAGTATAAACATCAATAAGTTGCTATGATTAATCGCTTAATATCTATGCTCAGCAATGTCCAAAGAAGAGCTAGATTCAAAGAGGAGAGGCGTGCCAGGTCTGAAAAGCGCCTTTCCCCCCGAGAGACATGGAGTTCAGTCAGCTGCGTGCCAGCCTCCTGAACTCGGGGGTCCCATGGCACCAGACCCCCACCTGCGGGGAGGGTCCACGCACCTTGCCCACCCCCTGCTTTTCCCCGCAGCACCCAACGCCTCCCAACTCCTCTCTGCCTCCCCCCCCCGGCCCCTGCAAAACCAGCCAGGCTGGAGTCTGCTCTTAACCCCCAAACCCGCTCGTTTAGTGCCCCTTTCTGAGCTCATAACCTCAGCTGCTGGGCCCCTTCTCAAGCCCCAAAAACGCAGGACTGCACCCCTGCTCCTCAGCCCAAAGCCACACAACTCCGCCTGTTTCTGCACCCCAAAACCAGCCCCGGGAGCCTGCTTTCCAGCCCTCGGGGCCGAAGACCTGCTCTCTGTTTCGGGCCCCGAAGCGGCTCACCCCCTCTGCTTCCTCACCCCCTCGGCAGTCCCCGCGGGCCACGCTGAGGGCCAGCCCGAGCGCAGCCACCCCACAGCCCGCCACCCCCAGGGCCCACAGACACTTTTGGGGAGCGCTGGGCAAGTGCGGAGGGCCCGACCCCACCGCGCTGCGGGGAAGCGCCGGCACGGCCCGGGCGCCGCTTCACTATCGCCCTTTGGGCCTTTATTTCTCCGGCACCGCCAGCCCCGCACCCCAAACTCCCCAGGCCCAAGGCACCCCGCGGGGAGCCGGGCCCAGCCAGCCCCGCTCCGAGCCTACAGTGCCCCCCCTCAAGCCCCCCGTTCAGCGCCCCTTCCCCCCCCCCCGTCACCCCTCAGGGCCCTCTACAGCCCCCCCGCCATGTTCCCTCGGCCCCCCGCCCCCCGCATCGTTGCCCACCGCCCCCCGCTCACCTTGACGCGCTCCAGCTGCCTCAACGGCTGTCTCACGGCTGCCTCGCGGCGAGCCCGCGGGCCGGGCCGGCACTGGACCCGCACGCCGGGCTGCGCTTTCCCCCCGCGCCGCTCCGCTCCGCTCCGCTTTCGAACTGGGCGCCATTTTCCCCCGGCCCCCTCGGCTTCCGGAGCGTCCCGGCCCGCCCTCGCCGCGCGCCCATTGGCCGTCGCCCGCACCCCTCTTAGGGAGACCCCGCTCCATTGGCTCGGCGTTGCCGTCAGTCCCCGCCGCGCCCCACCTCGGCGAGGCAATTCGGCCAATCGGAGCGTGGGTCCCGCGCTGTGATTGGCCCGCACTCCCGCCCATCAGCCCGGGAGCGGTTGCCATGGTGACGCGGCGGCGGCGGCGGCGCGGGGCCGTTGCCGGGGCGACGGGCAGGTGCGGCCGCGCCTGCGCGGCGCGGAGTGGGGGGCGGATTTACCAAACCCGCGGCTTTTTCTTCTTCAAAACCGGATCGGTATGTGTGCGACGGCACAAAATAAAACCGTCGCGCCTTCTTCCCCTCTTGCCTTCCGTCAGCTCTCGGGTAACGCCCGGGGGCTACCCGGAGCCGGCTCGGCTCCAGCGGAGCGGCAGCCTGCCGCTCGTCTCCCCGGTGGTCCTGGCCCTCCCCCGCCGCCGGGGGCGGCGCCCGGCAACGGCCCGTGCGGGACCGGCGCTGCAGGGCGGGGCCGAGGCGGGCGAGGAAGAGGGGCCGAGACGGGGAGGCGGGGGGGAAGACGGCAGGCAGCCGGGGCCGAGGGCTAGTGGCGAGGCGGGGCCGGGACGAGCGGGGAGGCGGGGCCGAGGAGGGCGGGAGGCGCGGCAGAGGCCGGGAAGGAGGCAGGACCCACGAGAGCGCTGTACTGCGCGGGCGCGGCCGCCCGGCTGCAGTACCGACTTGCGGCCGCCAGGCGGCAGATGCGAGCGCCGACCATCGCGCCGTAGCGCGCATGCGCCGATCCCCGGCCGCAGTACCGGCGTTCGGTCGCATGGTGGCGGCAGCGAGCGCGCGGCAGTTCGCTGTCCTGCGCACGCGCGCCCCTCGCACCATCGCGCCGTACTGCGCATGAGCGGCTCCCCGGGTGCAGTACCGGATTTTGGTCGCCTGGTGGCAGAAGCGAGCGCAGACGCGAGCGCAGGCGCGCGCCGTACCGCGCATGCGCGCATCCCCGCTGCAGGGGCGGGGGAGCCTGGGGCCGAGCAGGGCTGGGCGGGGCCAGCGAGGCGGGGCCGGGGCGGGAGGCGGGGCTCCGGCAGAGGTCAGCCAAGCGTGGGAGGCGGGGCCGAGGAGGGGTGGCAGGTGGGGCAGCGCGGGGAGGCGGGGCCTATGGCAACCGGGGGCGGGGAGGGGGCGTGGCCGAGGAGGGCTACAACCCCCCTGCGCGGGGGGGGGACGGGACGGGACGGGACGGGGACGGACCGCCCCCAGGGGAGCCGGCCGGGGGAACCCACAGCGGGGGACTCACGGGGGGCGCCCCACTCTCCGCAACTCGCCCACGCTGGAGCCACCAAACCGCCGCCGCTGCACCCACCTTTTCCTCACGTCGGGGTGGGCGTTTCTTCACTTTTCCACAATGCTCAGCTTTGGGGCTTTTTAACGCTTATCCACCACGCAACCAGTGGTGATTTTTGCTTCTGAGCGTGGAAAAGGGGTTTTTTGCTTTACAGCTGCACCAAGCCAGGTGGATGGGGCTTGCCCGGGAGACCCAAGTTGGGAAAGTTTTTCTTCTTTTTTTTTTTTTTTTTTTTCCCCAAAACAGAAAATTGGGGTTCCCCCCCCTCCCCCGCAGACCCAGAAGTAGGGCTTTGGGGTACTTTTGTGCTGTGGTGGCAACTCCCGCTTTGCGTGCACGGCCCGGCAGGGGAAAGCGGCCCCAAATTGGGATGGGAAAAGGGGGAGAAGGGGAAGGGGTAGTTTTTAAAAGCGCTTTTACATCTTAAAAAAAAAAAAAAAAAAATGGGGAAGGGTGCAGGGCGGTGTGGCGGGGTTTTAAGAGCTTTCCATAAATAGGCTTTCCTTGCATTTCAAAAACCTTACCGAGAATAGACATGTCCCCTAGGTATCCATTTACACACAGACATAGATATATTTAGGGTCAATATAAGCCTGAGGAATACCGGAAAACCTCGAGGAGCTGAAGGGGAGAGACAGAGCAGGTAAAGAAAAGGGCGGGCAGCCCGGCAGACAGAGAACGACAGAGCCAAAAATTGGCTCTGGGACACACCTTTTTATAGTCTAAAATCCTTTACGTAACAGAGTAGATCTAGGGGTTTATTCCAAACTCCTCCTATGTAAAGCAATGAATATTCATTTATTAAGAGACTAAAATGTGAGATTTTTCTTTATTTCAATGCCTCACGCCCATATTTACAGGTTTTAAAGTTTGCTAATCCCCCCCCCCCCGAATTTTCAGACATTTGGGGGCTGTGATCCGCCTCTTTTCAGGCGACCCCCATGTGACCCCCCCATCCCCCACTCACCTGCTCCTCTGCAGCATCACTGCCCACGCTCCCTCAGGGCCCCTGGGCTGCCCCAAATGACATCATCACCCACAC
The DNA here is from genome assembly GCF_965231255.1 of Vanellus vanellus. Lineage (NCBI taxonomy): Eukaryota > Metazoa > Chordata > Aves > Charadriiformes > Charadriidae > Vanellus > Vanellus vanellus. The sequence goes on from NW_028126637.1 coordinate 10,835, forward strand.
ACACCCACCCCCTTTTTATTCCCCCCCGAAAAAAAGGCACAAAGCCAGCGGACCCAGGGCTGGCCCCGTCCCTTCGGGCCGCTCAGCCACCGGCAGGCAAACCTGGTGTGGGATCATTACTGGAGGTGACTTAGAAATTAAGGTAATGCCCCATTTTGAAGAAAAGTGCAGCGTGGAGGAAACTCTCCAGGGCAGAGTGCAGCTGGTGTGCAAAGGATGCGTTTCACAAAGGTCCCCGAGGCAACCTTAGATGTTGACGACATTGGGGGAGTCCGGTGCGCCAACTCGAAGGAAAAACAGCGCGGCGGATGGAGCGGAGTGGAGATGCCACGGCCAAACTCTGCGATCAAATGGGAACTTGAGAGTCAAATGGAACCCCTGAAGGCCTTATGGAACTGATAAGCTGCCCAATTGTTACCCTGAGCCAACCATCTGTCATTTTGGACAAAATGCTATCCTTTGGGTGAACTTTGCTCATTATAATGTCATTATAATACCAAAACACACCTCCATCCCAAAAGCTACCCGCCTCCGAGGTGTGACCGCTCCTCACGGAGTCCTCGCTCTGAATTTTTCGTAGTCTATACCTTTAAAAGCCAAGCGAGAGAATTTTACACCAATCGTAACACAAGTAGGTATGACTAGAGTCCCTCAGGCTCCACCTGAAAGGTTAAAAAAAAAAAAAAAAAAAAAAAAAAGAGAGGTATGAAAATAGCGTCAGAGAGGAGGGATGTCAGGGAAGATACCAACGCGGGCAGGGAAATGCCATGGCCGACCACCTGTGACTGCTGGCGTCCGTCGACGGGCTGAGCCTCTCCTCGCCCCCCACAAGGACGCTCGTGGGGAAGATTCGAACGCTCGGCTATGCCAAGTGCTTCCCCGGGAAACTTAGAAATCTCTATAGAGTTGTTTTAGAACTTAGCGCATTTGTAGCCAGGCTGTATCACTAACATCTTTAGTATTCGCACGGGCTTTGCAGACGGTCACTATCACCGGCACTCCAAAAGAACTTGTGCCTCTCTCGCTTCAATAAACGACACTTTTCACCAATCTAGCCGTGAGAGTTCCTAGTGAACGCCACCCAAATCCTTACGTGTGGCCGTGCTGGTTCACGGGACGCCGCTTGATCCGATTGCGTGTGGTGCTATTAGTGCCTCCGTAATCGCGATAGTTCAATAGTACATATTGAACGCCACCGGACTTTTAATGCCAAATTGGGCATCGCTCAGAACCTAAGCCTCGCCGCCCCCAGCCCCTCTGAGACAGCCTGGAACGCAAAGGGCTTTCTTGTCTGCCAAATTACTTTGCCCTTTAACACAACACCGGGGCAGGGGGAGGTCTACTGAGCGTCGCCAGACCCGTACGGCGAGACACCTGAAACACCAAAAGCCCCAATTATATTTCAGCAGATTAACGAAGAGCACAGAAGAAAGCAGAGGAATTCCCTCACACCGAGGCACGGGGCGGCAGCGCAGCGACAGGAGGACTCCTGTAGGGAAACAGCTCAGCGCCAAATACAGCGTGGCCTTTCAAAGCCAGAGCGACTGGAACTCTTCCGGTCAGTATTAAGACTAAGTGCCGCCTGCTGCCATTCTGAGCAGGCAGTAAACCCTCGGGCTGGCTCTGGGAAACCCCTCCTGCCTTCCTCACGGCGCTGCCGCGGGGACCTCCCCCTGCCAGGCTGCCGCACAGGGCTGGGCCGTGACCAGAATCGACGCGACGGACCCCCTCAAACAGCTACAGCCCTCATGCCGCTGCTGCTGCTGCTGCTGCTGCACACCTTGCTGGGTCAGTACAGCCGAAAGGGAAGGGTAAAACTCCAAAGAGTGCAATGAACAAGAACGAACAAAGCTCAGTCCTTCACTCTACGCTGAAGAGGTGCACGTATGCTTAGAGATCTCTCGCTCTCTCTCTCTCTCTGCAATAAGAATGCTTATAGTATAAAAGTATTTGACTTTCCTTTGGCACTAAATGAACTTGCCCAGCTGTCAATCCATACCATTAAACCATCCATCTCCAAAATACACAGCTATAATTTGACTCGGGGGAGGGGGGAGTTGGGTGCCGCACGATTAGCGGGGACGTCTGGCCGGCTGCCCTGCCCAGGAGAGATGCTGCTGAACCGCCGGGGAAACGCGCTGCTGACAGCCAGACAGAAACCAAGAACTCCAGAGCGCTCCCTCTGAAGATTGGCAATAAAAAACCGCTAACATTCAACTGTCCCTTTTGAAACGTATCCTTTGTTTAAACATTTGGTTTTAAACATTTCCTTTCTTAAACGTTTAAATGTAACTTTTTTAAAAAACGGCCCTGTTTTTAAAGCTTTAGAACAAATACCTCATTGCCAAAGTACACCGAATACATTGTATGCTACAGCCATTTGGCAGCTGCAGTTTAAACAACGCAAGGACGTTTGTAAATTCTACAATTTTAACCATTTTTAAAGTTTAATTTAGGATAGAAAAATCAGCAAGATGAAAAAGCCCCCATAGGCTTTTACCGGGGGGGGGAGGGAGGGGAGGGGATCAAATCCCCGCTCCCGCAATCCATAAGGCCACCAAAAAGGACCGGCAGATGGACTGATGCTTTCGGCTGTGCTGAGTGCGCAGAGGAACGCGTGTTTATGATACCTCGCCTGGTACGACTGAGAACCCAACAAATTCAGAAGACGGGCTGTGGACTTTGGTTTTCTTAAAACAAACAAACAAACAAACAAAAAACCAAAACCAACCCCAAACAAACGGGGAAAAAAAAAAAAAGAGAAAGAGAAAGAGTGCAAAGTCTCGTTGCCAAATAAGGCCATTAGGGAAGCAGTAGCTCACCAAAAACACATCGGGACCCGCTGTCACCACTTACAAGGCTGCCAGTGCTTCCTGGCAAAGCCCGGAAAACACGCAGAAGCCACCCTGCTTTGTCCCACTTTGTCCCTGTCTCTTCTCTGGCCTCGACTGCTTTGCGTACAGAGGCTAGTATCTCAGTAAGGTTATCCAGGACTACTGGAAGCTATTTTAAAAACCTGTGGACTGAAAAAGCATAAAGCTTTTACCACGAAAACAAAGTCTCTTTCTTCGGAACATCTGAACCCTTGCGAACCCTTTCTTGCCTCTTTTAGTGCAACATTATTCTCACAGTGCCAGTTAACGGTAAGCACACAGAAAGAGATGATGCTTTCGGGCGGAGAAAATAAGCGGAGCGAAGCAAGCTTTGCATGGGCGCAACGTGCTCCGGAACACACCTTATTTTTAGTATTCGCGTTCAAATATTTCATCGAAAAACTACGGGAGGAGAGTCAGGACATCCTTTGCTTTCACTTCAAAGCCCCCACGACAAGGACCTTAGGAAAAACGCAGACGCCCATGGGAGACGTACCTGGTCCTGGCAGAGCACTCTGGATCCTTTCCGTGTGTCCCGTACCGTCACGGCAGAAGAAAGGGTGACCGCGGAGAAAGGCTGGCCGTTGACAACCTGCCGAGAGAGGAAAAAAACCCGTGAACGCAAAGCCAGGTAGGAATCTCAAGCTGCCTTCTTCCCTGAAGGTTTGCCCAGACGACAGCTGAGCGGAGGAAAAAGTACTTGGCATCACCTTTGGGACGCTTCCTGCTGCTGTTGTTGTTCTGCCTTCAGAAATCCTACTCGGAGCCAAGTTTTTCACTACCGGTCCAAGCGCTTCCCTTCCTGGTATGACCAGCACATTTATACAGGCAAGTCACTTCATTGCTCTGCTCAAATCAGCCAAAGGAAAGTTACAGCCCTGAGAGTGGAGTGCAAAAGGAGAGGTCAGGCAGCGAAAGGGCTCTGCAGGCTGCCACCAGGCAACACTGCGCTCTGCTTTGGAAACCACGCACATGCCCCACACAAACCCACAACCCCTGCAAAAAAACAAACAAACAAACAAAAAAAAACAACAAACCAAAAACTCCCAGCCCTGAGGGAGCTGGGGGGAAAGGAGTGAAAGGGAACCGCACGGTTAAGTGACATTTGGCCGTAACACTGACCGTGTACTTCAGCGGCTCTCCGAGCCTACCCCTCAATCTGCGCAACGACCAGTCCTTTCCTGGAAGGACAAGCTTCTCAGACTTAAAAACCCTAGATCGGAGGCTCCACGCAACAGAAGGTGGGTTGAGCCACAGGACAACATGCCATCAACACTGAAAGATAAAAAAAAGTTGAGTAAAAACCAAGCAAAACATCAGTTTCCATCGCATTTCATTCATTCCGTTTCCACTGGCACCTAGGTGCTCCAAAATTAACCACGCTCGCGCCACAGACTCCTAACGATTCAGTTACGCAGGGAAGGAGAAAAGGCTATTTCCAACTTGCCCATAAAAGTAGCATGAACAAACAGAAGGGAAACACCGGACCCTAAAGAAGGTATTGGGCAGCTCTTAATTTAGGCGAGAGGAAAGGTGGCTCTTTCACCTCAAAGGAAGACATTCCTAACTACCCAGGCACCAGTCCGGGAAGGGAGGCGCTCTCTGTTCACTGCAGTCCTGCATCCGCTTTTCTGCGCTGGCAGCAAATTTGCCCTTTCTGCCCGTTTGACGTGGAGTACCCGGAGCGCCCCTGAACTCGCAAACGTGTCTCCCCGCTCCCCCAGCCCCACGCCTGCCATTACCTGAGCAGCTGGCGGAATCAATCCCGCAGGATTTTCTTCCCGGGACGCACAAGGGGACGCTGGGAAAAGAGGAGGCGAGAAATGACCCTCTTTGTCGCAGCCAGACAACGGGCACAAGCCGGGGGACCCCCACCCCACCTCTGCCCTCAGGAGCGGGGCCCAGACAGGTGCTTGGCGGGGATTTAAACCCCCGGCAAGAGGCCGGGCTCCCCGCCGGCAGAAGCACTGCTCGCCTCCCCTCTGCTCGCAGCTCCTCGCTTGGGACAGCCCAGCCTGCACCCGGCCGCTCTACAGCCCTGCGGGAAGTGCAGTTTGGCCGGCGGCTGCTCCAGCCAACACACGCTCCGGCTAATTGCAGCTCCTGCTCGTTACCGCTGCCGGCAGTCTTGCCTCTGGCTAATGCGTGCTCCGGACAGAGGACACCCCATCTCCCTCCAGCTCCTGCTTGCCAAGCTCTGGCTAATTGAAGCCCCGGCTCTGCACTGAAGCTCCAGCTGGTTTCAACTCCTTCTTCCCAGCTCCACCTACTTGCAATAGCCTGGGCTGTTGACGGGGTCGTCAACCAATCAGCGTCCTGACTTGAGTGTTAGGGTTAAACACCGTGGCTTTACACAGTATAAACATCAATAAGTTGCTATGATTAATCGCTTAATATCTATGCTCAGCAATGTCCAAAGAAGAGCTAGATTCAAAGAGGAGAGGCGTGCCAGGTCTGAAAAGCGCCTTTCCCCCCGAGAGACATGGAGTTCAGTCAGCTGCGTGCCAGCCTCCTGAACTCGGGGGTCCCATGGCACCAGACCCCCACCTGCGGGGAGGGTCCACGCAACTTGCCCACCCCCTGCTTTTCCCCGCAGCACCCAACGCCTCCCAACTCCTCTCTGCCTCCCCCCCCCGGCCCCTGCAAAACCAGCCAGGCTGGAGTCTGCTCTTAACCCCCAAACCCGCTCGTTTAGTGCCCCTTTCTGAGCTCATAACCTCAGCTGCTGGGCCCCTTCTCAAGCCCCAAAAACGCAGGACTGCACCCCTGCTCCTCAGCCCAAAGCCACACAACTCCGCCTGTTTCTGCACCCCAAAACCAGCCCCGGGAGCCTGCTTTCCAGCCCTCGGGGCCGAAGACCTGCTCTCTGTTTCGGGCCCCGAAGCGGCTCACCCCCTCTGCTTCCTCACCCCCTCGGCAGTCCCCGCGGGCCACGCTGAGGGCCAGCCCGAGCGCAGCCACCCCACAGCCCGCCACCCCCAGGGCCCACAGACACTTTTGGGGAGCGCTGGGCAAGTGCGGAGGGCCCGACCCCACCGCGCTGCGGGGAAGCGCCGGCACGGCCCGGGCGCCGCTTCACTATCGCCCTTTGGGCCTTTATTTCTCCGGCACCGCCAGCCCCGCACCCCAAACTCCCCAGGCCCAAGGCACCCCGCGGGGAGCCGGGCCCAGCCAGCCCCGCTCCGAGCCTACAGTGCCCCCCCTCAAGCCCCCCGTTCAGCGCCCCTTCCCCCCCCCCCCCGTCACCCCTCAGGGCCCTCTACAGCCCCCCCGCCATGTTCCCTCGGCCCCCCGCCCCCCGCATCGTTGCCCACCGCCCCCCGCTCACCTTGACGCGCTCCAGCTGCCTCAACGGCTGTCTCACGGCTGCCTCGCGGCGAGCCCGCGGGCCGGGCCGGCACTGGACCCGCACGCCGGGCTGCGCTTTCCCCCCGCGCCGCTCCGCTCCGCTCCGCTTTCGAACTGGGCGCCATTTTCCCCCGGCCCCCTCGGCTTCCGGAGCGTCCCGGCCCGCCCTCGCCGCGCGCCCATTGGCCGTCGCCCGCACCCCTCTTAGGGAGACCCCGCTCCATTGGCTCGGCGTTGCCGTCAGTCCCCGCCGCGCCCCACCTCGGCGAGGCAATTCGGCCAATCGGAGCGTGGGTCCCGCGCTGTGATTGGCCCGCACTCCCGCCCATCAGCCCGGGAGCGGTTGCCATGGTGACGCGGCGGCGGCGGCGGCGCGGGGCCGTTGCCGGGGCGACGGGCAGGTGCGGCCGCGCCTGCGCGGCGCGGAGTGGGGGGCGGATTTACCAAACCCGCGGCTTTTTCTTCTTCAAAACCGGATCGGTTTGTGTGCGACGGCACAAAATAAAACCGTCGCGCCTTCTTCCCCTCTTGCCTTCCGTCAGCTCTCGGGTAACGCCCGGGGGCTACCCGGAGCCGGCTCGGCTCCAGCGGAGCGGCAGCCTGCCGCAGGCGGCGGCTTGAAGCCCCCGCCCCGCCAGCGCCGGGCGGCCGGCGAGCGGGAGACACCCCCGCACGCGCCGAAGGAGCCCGCTCGTCTCCCCGGTGGTCCTGGCCCTCCCCCGCCGCCGGGGGCGGCGCCCGGCAACGGCCCGTGCGGGACCGGCGCTGCAGGGCGGGGCCGAGGCGGGCGGGGAAGAGGGGCCGAGACGGGGAGGCGGGGGGGAAGACGGCAGGCAGCCGGGGCCGAGGGCTAGTGGCGAGGCGGGGCCGGGACGAGCGGGGAGGCGGGGCCGAGGAGGGCGGGAGGCGCGGCAGAGGCCGGGAAGGAGGCAGGACCCACGAGAGCGCTGTACTGCGCGGGCGCGGCCGCCCGGCTGCAGTACCGACTTGCGGCCGCCAGGCGGCAGATGCGAGCGCCGACCATCGCGCCGTAGCGCGCATGCGCCGATCCCCGGCCGCAGTACCGGCGTTCGGTCGCACGGTGGCGGCAGCGAGCGCGCGGCAGTTCGCTGTCCTGCGCACGCGCGCCCCTCGCACCATCGCGCCGTACTGCGCATGAGCGGCTCCCCGGGTGCAGTACCGGCTTTTCGTCGCCTGGTGGCAGAAGCGAGCGCAGACGCGAGCGCAGACGCGCGCCGTACCGCGCATGCGCGCATCCCCGCTGCAGGGGCGGGGGAGCCTGGGGCCGAGCAGGGCTGGGCGGGGCCAGGGAGGCGGGGCTCCGGCAGAGGTCAGCCAAGCGTGGGAGGCGGGGCCGAGGAGGGGTGGCAGGTGGGGCAGCGCGGGGAGGCGGGGCCTATGGCAACCGGGGGCGGGGAGGGGGCGTGGCCGAGGAGGGCTACAACCCCCCTGCGCGGGGGGGGGACGGGACGGGACGGGACGGGGACGGACCGCCCCCAGGGGAGCCGGCCGGGGGAACCCACAGCGGGGGACTCACGGGGGGCGCCCCACTCTCCGCAACTCGCCCACGCTGGAGCCACCAAACCGCCGCCGCTGCACCCACCTTTTCCTCACGTCGGGGTGGGCGTTTCTTCACTTTTCCACAATGCTCAGCTTTGGGGCTTTTTAACGCTTATCCACCACGCAACCAGTGGTGATTTTTGCTTCTGAGCGTGGAAAAGGGGTTTTTTGCTTTACAGCTGCACCAAGCCAGGTGGATGGGGCTTGCCCGGGAGACCCAAGTTGGGAAAGTTTTTCTTCTTTTTTTTTTTTTTTTTTTTCCCCAAAACAGAAAATTGGGGTTCCCCCCCCCCCCCCCCCGCAGACCCAGAAGTAGGGCTTTGGGGTACTTTTGTGCTCTGGTGGCAACTCCCGCTTTGCGTGCACGGCCCGGCAGGGGAAAGCGGCCCCAAATTGGGATGGGAAAAGGGGGAGAAGGGGAAGGGGTAGTTTTTAAAAGCGCTTTTACATCTTAAAAAAAAAAAAAAAAATGGGGAAGGGTGCAGGGCGGTGTGGCGGGGTTTTAAGGGCTTTCCATAAATAGGCTTTCCTTGCATTTCAAAAACCTTACCGAGAATAGACATGTCCCCTAGGTATCCATTTACACACAGACATAGATATATTTAGGGTCAATATAAGCCTGAGGAATACCGGAAAACCTCGAGGAGCTGAAGGGGAGAGACAGAGCAGGTAAAGAAAAGGGCGGGCAGCCCGGCAGACAGAGAACGACAGAGCCAAAAATGGGCTCTGGGACACACCTTTTTATAGTCTAAAATCCTTTACGTAACAGAGTAGATCTAGGGGTTTATTCCAAACTCCTCCTATGTAAAGCAATGAATATTCATTTATTAAGAGACTAAAATGTGAGATTTTTCTTTATTTCAATGCCTCACGCCCATATTTACAGGTTTTAAAGTTTGCTAATCCCCCCCCCCCCCGAATTTTCAGACATTTGGGGGCTGTGATCCGCCTCTTTTCAGGCGACCCCCGTGTGACCCCCCCATCCCCCACTCACCTGCTCCTCTGCAGCATCACTGCCCACGCTCCCTCAGGGCCCCTGGGCTGCCCCAAATGACATCATCACCCCCACACACCCACCCCCTTTTTATTCCCCCCCAAAAAAAAGGCACAAAGCCAGCGGACCCAGGGCTGGCCCCGTCCCCTCGGGCCGCTCAGCCACCGGCAGGCAAACCTGGTGTGGGATCATTACTGGAGGTGACTTAGAAATTAAGGTAATGCCCCATTTTGAAGAAAAGTGCAGCGTGGAGGAAACTCTCCAGGGCAGAGTGCAGCTGGTGTGCAAAGGATGCGTTTCACAAAGGTCCCCGAGGCAACCTTAGATGTTGACGACATTGGGGGACACCGCGCTCTGCTTTCGAAACCACACGCATGCCCCACACAAACCCACAAGCCCCGCAAAAAAAACCAAACCAAAACCTCCCAGCCCTGAGGGAGCTGGGGAGAAAGGAGTGAAAGGGAACCGCACGGTTAAGTGACCTTTGGCCGTAACGCTGACCGTGTACTTCAGCGACTCTCCAAGCCTACCCCTCCATCTGCCCAACGACCGGTCCTTTTCTGGAAGGACAAGCTTCTCTTGTTAGGAAACAAGAGAGTTAAGCAGTAAGCTGTATTTTATATACCAGGTGTGGTTGTAAGGTATAACCGCAGTAACTGAACAAAGGTAACCAATGGTGATGGGAAAATGTAGTAAACCTTAAGGAAAAGAATGGATTCTCAGATCTTTAGGTACCTAGATGAAAAAGTACATGGCATGCCAGAGGGTCAAGCTGGACCTTGAAAATGAAGCTTGAAGAACTCGGCAGAAAACATGCACTGGAATAGAGTCAAAAGGAGTGAGGTGAAAAGGACAAGGTGAGGAAGACGTCTTACTTCATCTGAGGAAGACTTCTTACTTCATCACGACGACCACCAGGAGGAAGACGAGCATGAGCAGAGGAGGAGGCTGATGTCGCAATAAGATGAAGCAATCCGTAATGCATATGTATAAGATAATGTAGCAATACCTGTTGAATATGTATGAGATTATGTAACCAAAAGAGTATAAAATGAGTGTTCGGCAAGGCCGTCTTTGGAGCCAGATTTGGGTGCGTACCCCTGGTTCCCGGCGCCTTGAAATAAAGCACCGCGTATAACCGAAGAAAATTGGTTATGTGTCTGTCTCCGCGCTAACAGTTTTGGCGACCCAGATGGGACCTCGCGAGTACTGCTGAGGCGGATTGCGTAGTGATCCTGCTCCAGCCGGCGCCGAGAAATTCTCGGGGAGCCATCAGCCGCGACTTACCTCCGCTGCTCACGACGGACCTCTGATAAGGCAAGGAAAGGTGCTTTATTTTAGTAACAGTAACGGTACCGCTGTAGGTGAAAGCCTGCCAGTCAGGCGCGGGGAAAGCTGCGCTTGGTTGGGCTAAGGAGCTCCGGGTGGTAAGCCTAGGCGCCGTCCGTCAGACAAGGCGAAAGCCCTGCAGGTTCGGCAATTGGTATGGTATGGTAACAGAATAAACGGTAAAAGTTGCGCAACTGTGAAAATCGGAATTGTAAAGTAATATTGGTTGGTTGGTTTATCATAAGTCCAGTCGAAAGATTGGCAATTGGTAATATTTAGTCTGCGGGACTAATATCTGCCGAAATGAAAATCCAGTCCGCCCGACTGGTGCTCGCGACTATTACTTAAAACCCAGTCTGCGAGACTGGTATTTGCTGCTATTACTGTGAATTGTTCCGTTTGATTTGTTGTACGTTGTTGGTTGGTACTGTAATTTGACAATGCCAGAAATACCTAAAGCAACTCCCTTAGGCTGTATTTTGAATCATTGGAAGGAGGGAAAGTTCAAACAAGCATTTCGGAAAGATAAGTTAATCAAATCTTGTAATGATCGGTGGCCTCAATATAAACTAGAAGATCAAGAAAAGTGACCCGAAAATGGAACTTTGAACTATAATACTATTTTACAGTTAATGCTGTTTTGTAGAAGAGAAGGAAAAGGGGATGAAGTACCATATGTGGATCTTTTCTTTAGTTTGAGAAACAGCCCCTCGTGAAAATGGAACTAGAAGGAAGGGAAGTGAAATTGTTTGTTGATACAGGAGCAACATACTCAGTTTTAAATAACTTATGTGGGGGCTTGGGGGAAAAGACAATTACCATTGTAGGTGCCACAGGGAAAGAAGAAGAAAGGCCATTTCTACAACACCCCTGGATTTAAGATTTAGGGGAAAAGAACTAACTCATGAGTTCCTATATGTGCCAGAGTGTCCAATACCCCTTATGGGACGGGATTTACTAGCAAAATTAAATGCAAATATAATTTTTGAAAACGGGGAATTGATAATGCAAATTCCAGAATCAAAGATTGGGCAAATATTGGTGCTTAAAGATCAAGCAAAAAACGCATATCCCTAAAGAGGCAGAGGAGGCAGTGATACCTACAGTCTGGGAGACAGAAATTCCCAGGAAATCAAAAGCAGCCTCATCCGTGGCAGTGGAATTAAAAGAAGGAGCGACCCCAGTAAGAATTAGGCAGTATCCATTGAAATGAGAAGTTCGACAAGGAATTGTGAAGATCATAGAAAAATATATGAAATATAAGATTTTAGAGGAATGTGAATCAGAATACAATACACCTATTTTTCCCGTAAAGAAGCCAAATGGTGAGTATAGACTAGTACAGGATTTCAGAGCAATAAATGAAATCACAAAAGATATACACCCAGTGGTAGCAAACCCCTATACATTGTTGACATCTGTGAAAGAAAAGTATAAATGGTTTACAGTAATTGATTTAAAAGATGCTTTCTTCTGCGTTCCACTTGACATAAATAGCAGGAAATTGTTTGCATTCGAATGGGAAAACCCCTACAACGGACAAAAAACACAGCTAACCTGGACCCGACTTCCTCAAGGATTTAAGAACAGTCCGACGCTTTTTAAGAATCAACTAGCTAAAGAATTGGAGACCTGGACAACCCAAAAGGACATTAAGGTGCCGAGGTCACAATATTTGCTGTTGCAATATGTGGATGATATTTTTATAGCTACTGAAAATAAACTCCAGTGCATAAAAGTCACAATAGCAATACTGAATCAGCTGGGACTAAATGGATATAAAGTTTCTAAGGAAAAAGCACAAATAGCATGCCAAACAGTACTGTATTTGGGTTGTGAAATTTCACAGGGACAGCGAAAACTGGGCATAAATGGAGTCGAAGCTACATGCGCCATTCCAGAACCCCGAAACTTGCATGAGCTGAGAACCTTCCTGGGAATGACGGGGTGGTGTCGGTTATGGATAATGGATTATGGGCTCAGTGCTAAACCACTGTACGAGGCCCAAAAGTCACCTATGTTTATTTGGAATAAACCACAGAAAGAAGCTTTTGAAAAACTAAAACCAGCATTGAGAACGGCTCCTGCTTTGGGCCTCCTGGACTTGGCAAAAGGATTTCAACTGTTCGTTCATGGAAGACGGAGACTGGCTCTAGGAGAATTAACCCAAAAGCTGGGTAGCTGGAAGAGACCCGTGGGGTATTTTTCCAAGCAGTTGGACTCAGTAAGTGCAGGATGGCCCTCTTGCCTTAGAACCGAAGAAAATTGGTTATGTGTCTGTCTCCGCGCTAACACTCTGACTTAAAAACCCTAGATCGGAGGCTCCACGCAACAGAAGATGGGTTGAGCCACAGGACAACATGCCATCAACACTCAAAGAAAAAAAAAAAGTTGAGTGAAAACCAAGCAAAACATCAGTTTCCATCGCGTTTCATTCATTACGTTTCCACTGGCACCTAGGTGCTCCAAAATTAACCATGCTCGCGTCACGGACTCCTAACGATTCAGTTATGCAGGGAAAGAGAAAAGGCTATTTCCAACTTGCCCATAAAAGTAGCATGAACAAACAGTAGGGAAACACCGGACCCTAAAGAAGGTATTGGGCAGCTCTTAATTTAGGCGAGAGGAAAGGTGGCTCTTTCACCTCAAAGGAAGACATTCCTAACTACCCAGGCACCAGTCCGGGAAGGGAGGCGCTCTCTGTTCACTGCAGTCCTGCATCCGCTTTTCTGCGCTGGCAGCAAATTTGCCCTTTCTGCCCGTTTGACGTGGAGTACCCGGAGCGCCCCTGAACTCGCAAACGTGTCTCCCCGCTCCCCCAGCCCCACGCCTGCCATTACCTGAGCAGCTGGCGGAATCAATCCCGCAGGATTTTCTTCCCAGGACGCACAAGGGGACGCTGGGAAAAGAGGAGGCGAGAAATTACCCTCTTTGTTGCGGCCAGACAACGGGCACAAGCCAGGGGACACCCACCCCACCTCTGCCCTCGGGAGCGGGGCCCAGACAGGTGCCTGGCGGGGATTTAAACCCCCCGGCAAGAGGCCGGGCTCCCCGCCGGCAGAAGCACCGCTCGCCTCCCCTCTGCTCGCAGCTCCTCGCTTGGGACAGCCCAGCCTGCACCCGGCCGCTCTTCAGCCCTGCGGGAAGTGCAGTTTGGCCGGCGGCTGCTCCAGCCAACACACGCTCCAGCTAATTGCAGCTCCTGCTCGTTACCGCTGCCGGCAGTCTTGCCTCTGGCTAATGCGTGCTCCGGACAGAGGACACCCCATCTCCCTCCAGCTCCTGCTTGCCAAGCTCTGGCTAATTGAAGCCCCGGCTCTGCACTGAAGCTCCAGCTGATTTCAACTCCTTCTTCCCAGCTCCACCTACTTGCAATAGCCTGGGCTGTTGACGGGGTCGTCAACCAATCAGCGTCCTGACTTGAGGGTTAGGGTTAAACACCGTGGCTTTACACAGTATAAATATCAATAAGTTGCTATGATTAATCGCTTAATATCTATGCTCAGCAATGTCCAAAGAAGAGCTAGATTCAAAGAGAAGAGGCGTGCCAGGTCTAAAAAGCGCCTTTCCCCCTCCGAGAGACATGGAGTTCAGTCGGCTGCGTGCCAGCCTCCTGAACTCGGGGGTCCCATGGCACCAGACCCCCACCTGCGGGGAGGGTCCACGCACCTTGCCCACCCCCTGCTTTTCCCCGCAGCACCCAACGCCTCCCAACTCCTATCTGCCTCTCCCCCCCGGCCCCTGCAAAACCAGCCAGGCTGGAGTCTGCTCTTAACCCCCAAAACCACTCGTTTAGTGCCCCTTTCTGAGCCCATAACCTCAGCTGCTGGGCCCCTTCTCAAGCCCCCAAAACCTGCTCCTCAGCCCAAAGCCACACAACTCCACCTGTTTCTGCACCCCAAAACCAGCCCCGGGAGCCTGCTTTCCAGCCCTCGGGGCAGAAGACCTGCTCTCTGTTTCGGGCCCCGAAGCGGCTCACCCCCTCTGCTTCCTCACCCCCTCGGCAGTCCCCGCGGGCCACGCTGAGGGCCAGCCCGAGCGCAGCCACCCCACAGCCCGCCACCCCCAGGGCCCACAGGCGCTTTTGGGGAGCGCTGGGCAAGTGCGGAGGGCCCGACCCCACCGCGCTGCGGGGAAGCGCCGGCACGACCCGGGCGCCGCTTCACTATGGCCCTTTCGGCCTTTATTTCTCCGGCACCGCCAGCCCCGCACACCAAGCCCCCCAGGCCCAAGGCACCCCGCGGGGAGCCGGGCCCAGCCAGCCCCACTCCGAGCCTACAGTGCCTCCTCTCAGGCCACCGATGCGCCCAGACGCCCTCTGGCCCTCCGCTCACCTTGACGCGTTCAAGCTGACTCACGACGTGCTCGCGGCGGCGAGCCGGGCTAGCCCCAGTATCCGCCCGCCGGGCCCTGTTTTTCGCCCAGCCCGCGCCGCTCCTGTTTTGAACTGGGCGCCATTTTACCCAGGTTTTCTCCGCTTCTGTAGCGCTCCCGACCGACCGCCCACCTAGCGCGCCCATTGGCCGTCGCCCGTAACCCCTCCCTCGGAGCCCCGCTCCATTGGACCAGTAGTGCCGTCAATCTCTACCGCGCCTTACCCCGACGGGGCGATCCGACTAATCGCAGCGCGTCGCAATTGGAGTACGGTGCCCGCGCTGTGACTGGCACGCCCTCACGCCTATCCGCCCTGGAACCGTTGCCGTGGTGAAGAGGCAGCGGCGGCGGCGCGGCGCTGTTGCCGGGGCGATGGGGAGTTGCAGCCGGGCCTGACGAAGGGGGGGGGGAATTCCCCAAAACACGGCTTTTGCTTCTTAAGAACTTTAGATTTGTGTGCCACAGTGCTAAATAAACCGCCTGTGCAGCCCGGCCCCCGCAGCTCTCTCTGAGGTCAGGCACTTCGAGGGGGGACGGCGCTCCCCAGCTCCGGGGGCACCGGCCGCTGCGCGGGCCCGACGGCCCGCCTCTGCGGGGGGGGACAGGGCGGTGGGGGTGACGGCGGAGACTCCGGGGGAGCTCTGACGAGCTGGGGAGGCGCCCGGCGTCTGCGCCTGGCAGGGGTGCCCGCCTTTTTCCCCTCGTGCCTTCCGTCAGCTCTCGGGTAACTCACGGGGGCTGTCCGGAGCCGTCTCGCCTCCAGCGGATCGGCAGCCTGCCGCAGCGGGCACTTTGACGCTTTCCGCCCCGCCACCCCTGGGCGGCCAGCGGGCAGGAGACATCCCCGCCCCCGGCGAAGGGGGTCGCTCGCCTCTCCGGTGCTTCTGGCCCCGGATATGCCGTTGCGCTGCAGTACCGCGCTTCGACCACGCGGGTGCAGCAGCAGCAGCGGCGGCGAGAACGAGGCGGGGCCGACGCGGGCGAGAGGCGGGGGGAGGCGGAGCCGAGACAGGTGGGAGGCGGGGCCCGGATGGTCGAGAGGCGGGGCCGAGGTGGGCGGGAGATCTGGATGGGAGGGGCGAGAGGCGGAGCCGATGTAAAGTAGCAGGCGGGGCCTAGATAGCTAGGAGGCGGAGCCAGGGAAAATAGGGGGCGGAGCCGGGAAGATCGGTATGCGGTGCTGGAGGCGGGGCACAGAGAGGCGGGAGGCGGGACCGGTGTGGGCGGGGAGGCGGGGCTGCAGCGGGCAGTAGGCGGGGCTGCAGCGGCTTTGTAGGCGGGGCCGGGGGCAGCGGCTTTTGAAAGCGCTTACCTGCCTGGTACTACCAGCGCATTTACACAGGCAAGTGACTTAGTCGCTCTGCCCCAGCCTGTCACCTGTCCTGGGCCAGCGCTCCTCTTGCAGGACACGAGCAGACGAACTGCTCGCTTCCAGTGTGCCGGGGCTTTCCCCCACCATGGGCAGCCAGACCAGGAGCTGTTCCTGACTGTGCCTTGGGTCCTTGCCCTGCTTGATGGGGGTCAGTAAAAGAGCTCTCCGGTTTGCTGCTCCCCTCACAGGTATGAGAAGTGCCTCTTTTGAAGGAGGTCCATCAGTGTCTGTCATCTTGCCACTCAGCCTTGGGCAACCCTGAGCAGGAGCTGCTTTTGCTGCAGAAGTGCCATTACTCTGGGCTGCCTGGGGCTCCCTGTGTCCCTTGTCTGCTTCATCACAACCCGAGAGTCCACTTGCTGCCCAGAAGTGATCCTGGGCTGGCGCCTGGAGCCTTCAAGACATTGGCCATGCTTTACAGTAAGAGGAAAATATGTGCAATTGGTGTCGGCCCGGAGCCCCTCTTCCTTCTTTACTGCACTTGTTCTTCCCTGGCTCTTCCTTTGTTTCCTGGCCCCAGAAGGGACACTGCGTGTGAGGGGGAATGAGGAGGGGACAGTTCATTGACAAAGCTGACCGGGTAATGCAATGTGGGGTGTTCAAAAGAAACCTTCCTGAGAGCAGAAAACAAGTGGCTGCTTGGCACTTGGAGGCAACTGGATTTTACAGGGCCATTGTTAGCTACTACTGGGAGCTCCCAACCCAGCAGCAGCAGCTGTCAGGCTGTGCCCGGTCCAGCTGGCGCAATGATAATCACGTAGGTGCTTTGTGTGTGTGTACGTGCAGACCCACCCAAACGCCCCTGGAAATGCACTGCAGCTGCTTACACACACCAGGCCCTTGGACTGTATCTTCCTGTGCTTGGGCCTCACCAATCTACCTTTCTCCTTCCATTTGTTTCTTCTCCTAAACATTCTACACTGTCCCCCACAACCCCCAAGGTGCTCATCCCCGCATCGCCCCAGCAGCTGCACTCCCTTGGCCTGGCGGGTGCTACACATCACGTGTGGGTTTCACGTATTGTTTGCTGGACAGTGTGTGGGCAATGAACTTGGAAGAGCACAGCTAAGAGCTCACAGGCTTATAGAAGCACCGGGGTTTGCATTTTTGTGCTCCTGACCAGTGCAAACCTCCCCTGCGTGGCCAGGTTACCTGTGCTTGCAATACCAGGTGCCAAAGGTATTTTACATATGTATTTGTGTATTACCACCCCACCCTCCACCCCCCAATACATGCAAACATCACTCCTCCTGAACAGCACATGTACCGTCGGCATTTTGTGTCTCTAATGGTGACCGGAAAAAAAAAATCACTCTGCAGCATGGCACTGTCAAATTAGATTTACACGTGCTAAAAACAGAGCCTTGAATTACAATATAATCATGTCAGTGTTTAACATTCATTAACACAGATGGCTCATTAAGCAAAGATAGCCCATGGCCCAACTCAGAGCTGGGGGCTGCAGTCACATACCCCTGCCTTCAGCCCATGGAGGTGGCAGGGTTTGGGACACAAGGCTGTGATTAGGTACCTGAACTCCCTACCCCAGCGCCAGAGGTGGTCTGCATGACCATGAGCCACTCCAAGGCAGGTGGGACAGAACAGTGATCTTCTCCGTGTCCTCTACTTGAGCTATGAGCCTGCAGGGAGATGGGGCACAGCCTGAGGTGTCACAAGGGACACAGATGCTGGGGGGGGGGGGGGGGGGGGGTACAAAACCCTGCAGGAGAGCCCAGGGCAGGCCAGTGCCAGCTGGGCCACACCGGTCTCTGGTGCCGGCTGTGCCCAGGGAGCTGCTGGCAGGTGGCACCCCTAGCACCATGCAGACTGCCCAGCTGCCCCCCCCCGGCCCTGGGCCTGACAAGTGCCGCAGGGGCGGTAAGCACACACCCCATCGGTGTTACAGCCTCGCTCTGCCATGCATTAACCACCACGCAATCGCTTTGTATTTCCAATTTACATATATTTCCCTTGTGGAGCTCTAAATGTGCCCAGGGGTGTGCAGCTCACCTCATCAGCCTCTGCCCTGCCTCGGGGCGATGGCTTCTTGCTGCCAAGGCACGGGGCACCACCTTGGCAGAGCGGCACAGCTGCGGGTGCGGTGCAGCCAGCAATTGCTTATGCCTCATGCCACGCCCTACAGCCCCCAGCCCAGACTGGGCAAGGAGGCCGAGAAGCCAGGGACTTTGGGGCAGAGCCAAGCCCCCACATTTCACAGCACCATCCTGTGTGCAGAGCCACCACCCAGCCACAGCTGGTCTCCATTTAGTCTGAAGTGTTTCTCCACCTGGAGTGGTGATGCTCAGGGGCTTCTGGCAGGCAAAAGAGCTGCTCAGCCCACAGCCAGTGTAGGTGCCCCACAGAGGGATGAGCCCAGCAGCTGCCAAGTGCTTTTCACTTATTAGGAAGTTGAAGGTTGTACATGCATTTGGCTGTGAAATAGAAAAAGGAGTGAAGCCCCAGTCCTCTGGCAGGAGATACAGCCCTTCCCCATGGCGTGCAAGATCCCCTCCCTCTGGCTGGTCCCAGGGCAGGCAGAGCCTTGGGGCGTGGGGTGGGGGAGGCTCCCAGTGCCACCACTCCCCCTGCACCAGGGCAATGCCTGCACACACCCCTCCTCACCGTGTCCTGCACCTCCACAGTGATCCCACACTCCCACATCTGCTTCAGTATGGTGGGGTGGAGCTGCTCCACCCTGTCTCCTGTGCCCAGCACCAGGATCTCTGCAACCAGGACACGACCGCAGACAAGGGTGAGCACGGCCATGCTTGGGCTGCCTCGGCCCAGACACGCCCACCCTGCAGGGACCAAGAGCCCCCCCCCCCCAGCCCAAACAAGGGGGGAGCCCTGCCCTGCTGTGCCCCTTCTGCCCTGCTGTGCCCTTCCAGCTGCTGCTGCAGAGCAGAAGGATGCCAGAGAGCAGCTCCTTCCCCCACAATGCCATCAGGGTGCTGCAGGGTGGGCTGGGGCAGAGCTGTGCTGGCCTCAAGGGGCAGCCAGGTCCTGGGAGCCTGGCACAGCTCAGGCAGGCTGTGGCAGCACAGGGCCCTGGCCGCTCCACGTACCTATTTGGGGCTCCAGCAGCTGGAATAGCAACAGACTCTCATGCGAGATGTCCCTGTAGGAGCCAACCTGTGGGGACACGGAGGACACTGAGTAGGGCAGACCCCCCCAGGGCGCTCACCCACAGCACTGGTGGGGGCCGAGCAGCCCCTGCCCCACCGCTGGGCACTCAGGTTCCATTGGAGGATGGTGCGGGGCAGGATGGCACGGGGCCTCACCACCAGGTCGCTGCTGATGGTGAAGCCACGGGTGGTGTAGCCCTCGATGAACACGGTGTTGGGGGACTCCGGCTCCAGCACCATCACCTTCATCCGCTGGTAGAGCTCGTCGTCCGCTGGTGTGAGGCGGTGAGCCTGGCATGGCACCCTGCGGGGACGGGGAGTGGCTCGGACACGTGGGGGCCACTGCCACCCCACAGCCACCCCATAACCGACACACAGCGAGCCCCAAGGACACCCCACAGCGATACCCACAGCGGCCCCACAGAGACCCCCACGGGCACCGTACAGCCGCCCCATAGAAATCCCCACGGCCACCCCACAGAGACTCCCACGGAAACCCCACAGCGATGCCCCGTCAGCCCCACGGCCACCGCCCCACAGGGCTCTCCCCGCCCAGCCCCGGGATGACAGCCACGGCGCCGGTGCCGGTGCCGATGCCCGCCCGCCGCGCCGCCGGGCCCAATAGCCGCACCGCCTCCACCGCCATGTCTGGCCGCCGCCGCCGCCGCCGGAAGAGCGAGCGGCTCCGCCCCCCTCACCGCCCCCCCCCCGCCGCGCGCGCGCCCCCTGGCGGCCGGCGCCGGGGGCAGCCCCAGCCCGACCGGGCTGGGACAGCGGCACCGGAGGCGGGAGCAGGGCCTGCCCCGGGCTCCCCCCTCCTGCTGGGAGGGCGGCGGGGAGGGACACGGACACACACACACACACACGCAGAGCCCCCACCACCCTCCCCCCGGGCCCGCCCCGACCTGGTGCACCCGGGGCGGGCGGCGGCGGAGCGAAACCGAAAGCGGCGGCGGCGGCGGGGCGGGAGCGGCACGGCGGGTGCGGGGCGCTGGGGGCTACCGCGGGCTGCGCTGCCCTGGCGGCGCGGGGGTCCCGCCCGGGGAACCCCGATCCCCGCCGTCGGGAGGGCCGCGGACCGGCCCGGGCTGCTGCGCCGGAGGCTGCGGGGCCGGAGGTGAGAGGGGAGCGGGCGGCTCCCGGTGCAGGGTCCCCGCCACCCCGCGGGCGGCCGGACCGGGCGGTGGGAGGGAGCGGGACCGGGGGCTCGGCTGTGCTCCCGTCCCGCAACTGCGGGGCGCCCGCCGGTCCCCGCGCCCGGCCCCAGGGTGCAGGGGTAGCCCGGGGGTCTCCTCCGCCTGCCTGACCCCGGCGGTGCCCCGGGGCTGCCCGGGGCTCAGCACGGCTCTGTCATGATCCTGTGCCCCCGGCACGGTGTGTCCCCGGAACGGTGTGTCCCCGCTGTGGGCCTGCAGCTGCCAGCCGGGCTGAACCCCCCGGGCTGCCACCGTGACTTCCCTGCACTGAACCCCCGGGATGCCGGGTCCCGGTCCACCCTCTCCTCCACACCGCACCCGGTGGGGCAGGTGGCAGCAGGTGGTGGGGGACTGCGGGCTCAGGGGGGTGCCCTGAGGCTGGGAACACACATCCCCTACCCTATGCCACCTACCTCGGCCAGAGCCCCAACACCACCGGGGTTACCGGGAAGCTCCCCGGCATCAGCAAAGGGACTTTTCCCGCCACCATGCCATGCCGTGCCAGGGTGGGGAGGCATTGGGCATCCCCAGCACCCCACAGATGGGCACCCTTGGTTGATGGCAGGGCCCCAGGTCCCCTTTGGCAGGCACTGCCTGCACACCGCGTGGAGCTGGTGGGGTTCCCCGCATGGTTTCACTTCCCCCCATGGCGGGTGCCCAGTGGCAGAGTGCTGGAGGCACTGGCAGCAGCAGGGGCCATGCTGTGCTGCCACCGGGCGCAGGTGCGGGGGTGGGTGCCCTCCCTTGGGGACGGCTCAGGTTTCTGGGCCCCACCGGGGGCTGCTGGGCTGGCACCAGATGCTCCAGCCCCACCGGGGCTTTGTTCGGAGCCATTTCCTTTTGGCTCAGCCGCAGCGCCCTCCCCTTGGCACCCAGCCCGTGGCACAACCCCAGCTTCTCCCGGCACCCCCAGCCTCAGCCAGCCTGGCTGTGGCACCTGCCCAGCTCCTGCACTCTGGTCCCTGGCGGTAAGTCACCCTCTCCCCCGCTTTGGCTCACTGGCCGCCCTGGGGTCGGGGTGGCATGGTGGTGGCCCCTGTGCCCATCCCTCCGCGGCGCCAGTGCGGGCAACGGAATCCCAAAAGCAGCTGTCCCCGCTGTGCCCAGCTGCCCTGGGGTTTCGTTACCCGCGCTCCCGCCCCCGCCTCGCCCCATGCGCCCCACCCCACTGCCCACTGCCACCCCATGCTGGGCCAGGCATGGGGCAAGAGCCACTTGCCCCCCTCCAGCACCTCTGTGTGGCCAGGACAGTGTGTGGGGGATATGCTGGGAGAAGGGGGGTATGTGGATGGGGGTCATGGGTACTCAGCCTTGCAGCTCAGCCCTCCCACCCCGGGGCCGGGGGCTCTCTGGCGGTCTCGTGCCACGGACAGCTAAAAATAGCAGCTGGCTTCCTGGGGACTAACCACCAGGGTGAGTGTGCTGAGCGGCAGCCCCGGCTGCTGGCCGCAGGGTGGATGTGGCCACCTGCGCTAGGGCAGCATGGGTCACGAGATGCTGCTCGAGCTTCCTGCCACTGCTGGCCCGCGCCAGGCTCTCCATGGTCCCCCAGATTCCCTGGTACCAGCAGGAGCGAGTGGTGCCCGGGCAGGATCTGTCCCCCAGAGAGAGAGATGGCTTTGGAATGACACGATCACTCCCGCTGAGCAGGCAGCCAGAGCCATCGGGGATGTCGTGTCTGTCCAAAGCTCTTTCAGCACCACTGAAAGCCCCCCCCTCGGGCTGCCATGCTGCTGGGCCTCACGTGGGCTGCCTGCAGGGACCCCCGGCACTCTGGAATGGAGATGGTTCCAGCCTGGACCCCTCCAAGCAGCGGCACAAGGTCTGAGTGTGCTCCCAGCCCACACTGGTGCGCGTTCCCCCCTGGCTGGCCAGGCAGGGGTCCCCAGCAGCTCCTGCCCTGCGGACAGTCAGCAGTTGGTCTGGTGTGAGCAGCAATTCTCAGATCACCTCTTGGCTGTGGGTGGTGCAGGGAGCACCCCACTGCAGCACGGCCTTGCACTGCCAGGGGGGATGCAGCTGCCCCCCAGCTGGGGAACATGTCTCCGTTCCTGCCCCAGGGCTGTGAGTTCACATTGGCTCTGCAGAGCCCCCAAACGATTGCTGCATCCCCAACAGAGCCCATGCAACAGGCCATGCTGCCAGGCTCTGCCTTCACCCCAGCCCCCCCATGCACACAAGCCCTGGAGGAACTGGTTTGGGCCCTGTGGGCAGCGCAGCCCCCCCCCCGCCCCCGGCCCCGTGGGGAGGGCAGGAAGGGAAGGGCTGGGAGGGAGGTCCCCAGCTCCCCAGGAACACGTGCTCCCCGCCGCCGCAGGGGGTGTCAGCACTTCCTGAATACCCGCTGGCATGGGGCTGGGTGCGTGCTAGGCCCTTGCCCCCATGCCCAGGTTGGAGCCGGCTTTGCCTGTAGCCCAGGAGGGGAGCAGCAGGCCCTGCTGCCTGCCTGTGGGGACAGGCTGAGGGGTCTGGGGTTGTTCAGCCTGGAGAAGGCTCCAGGGAGACCTTACAGTGGCCTTCCAGTACCTAAAGGGGGTTTATAAGAAAGATGGGGACACTTTTTAGCAGGAGGGGTAATGGCTTTAAACTAAAAGAGTGAAGATTTAGACTAGATATAAGGAAGAAATTTTTTACAGTGAGGGTGGTGAGACACTGGCACAGGTTGCCCGGAGAGGTGGTAGATACCCCATCCCTGGAAACATTCAAGGTCAGGTTGGACGGGACTCTGAGCAGCCTGGTCTACTTGAAGATGTGCCTGCTCATGGCAGGGGGGTTGGACTAAATGGTCTTTAAAAGGTCCCTGCCAACTCAAACCATTCTGTTATTCTACATCTCTTCCATTTGGGGACCCGGGCAGCAGCGTTGGCCCCCTCCCCGTGAACCCACACTCCAGACACAGCAGCTATAGAGGAGCTCAGCGCTGCAGACGCAATCGAGACCACCATGGCGCCACCATCTCATCGTTTCCACCTCCTTCCTCCCGGGGCTGATGAGAGGGAAGGCACTGGGCAGGAGGGCAGCTTCTCTCAGGAGGGTGTCCAGCAGAGCGGGCAGGTCTGGGGCAGCAGGTAGGGGCACAGAGGGGGCCACGGGGGCCAACTGACCCACCTCCTCCGCTGTGCCAACCTTGCAAGTGCTGCTGGTTGTCCTCTACCAACCTGTCCCAAGCCCGTCCGTGCCGCCCCGCCTGGGGTCGCGCTGTGCTTGCAGCCAGGGTCTGCCTTACGCCCTCCGGGCCCCGGCCGCCCCTTCCCGGGCGTCCCCGCTCTCCCTCATGCGCCACACCCATCATGGCAGCCCGTTACCCCCCAAGATGGCCGCCTTGCCCCGTCCAACCCGTCCGCCCCCAAGATGGCCGCCCAGGAGCGACGCGCCCAACATGGCGGCTGCCTGCGAGTGCCAGGGAGGGTGAGCGCGCCGGTGATGTCACGTCCGGCCTGCCGCGGCGGAAGCGGTTGCCAGGCTCCCATGGAGACGGCCGAGGGTCGCCCTGGGGTGTCGGCGACATTGCAGGCGCTGAACGGGGCACTGGGGCGGCCCGCGGGGCTCTGGGTGAAGGAGAGCAGCGCCCGCAACCTGCGGCACCGGGACTTCCTGGCGCCGCGGGCCGCATTGAGCGCTGCCTTCACCGGGGGGCAGGTAGGCCGCGACGGCGCGGGTAGGCCGAGAGCTGGGCCTGCGCGGAGGGGTCGAGGCCCGCGCCAGACCATGTGCGGGCCGGGAACTGACTCCTCGCCTTTTCGCCCGGCAGGTGCCCGCTGACGTCGTGTCGGGCGTGACGTCACTGGGAGGCCCGGGGGTGCTGGCGGTGCGGAGCTGCCAGGAGACGCTGGCGGGGCTGGCGGTGCAGGTGCGGCGCCCCGAGGCCTTCCATCGCCTGCTGGGGTCCCCGACCGGCCCGGACCCTGCGGCGGGGGCGCATGCGGGGTGGGTGGTGCTGCACTGCCCGTCCCTAAGCCACCCCGGCGCCCTGCGGCCCCGCCACCTCCGCCCGCTCCTGCTGGCAGACCACCTGGCCCAGCTGCTGCACGCCCAGGGGTGAGTGCCTCACCCCCACCCCACTGCCTGGTCCTGCGCTGCCAGTGCCTGCCTCTACCTCTCTTGCAGGGTCAGCGTCTGCCTGGTCCCTGCCCTCGCCGAGGAGGGGAGCCAGGAGGTCCTGCAGCAGCTCCGCATCGACTGGCCCTCCACCTCCGGCAGCTCAGCCCTCCCTGATGCCATCTCAGCCTTGAAGCAAGCGCTGGACCGGTCCCCCTGTGCCACAGCCTGTGAGCAGGTGCCGGGCACAGCTGCGCTGCCTGAGGGTGTCATCTGTAAAGTGCACTTGAAGAGCTTTGTGGAGCAGCAGGGCTTGGTGGGCTATGACCCTAATCTAGACGTGCTTCTCGGTGAGCTTCACATGTACAGCAGCTCTAATGTGACAGCAGAGAGCGACTGTCTACAAACAGGCCTGTTTCCTTTTTTTCCAATTGTTTTTACAGAAAACAAGGGGCATTTACATCCAAATTGCCTTCTCTTATTCCCCTTCAGTCTGGTTTGAGCCAGAAATGCAGACAGCCTGGGGCAGACCCAATGGGGCAGGATGGCGGGGGGGTAAGAAGCCCTCATGTCCCACTCTGAGTGTCCTTCCTTCTTTCAGTGACAGAGGGGAAGCTGCGGTCCCTGGCTGAGCTGCAGCAAGCTGTTCTGCAGTGCATGGTGAGCAATCCTGTGATGCTGCCTACCTCTCGCTTCCGAGACCTCATTTCCTTCTGTCACGAAATGGCGTGTGAGCTCCCTGCTGTGCTCTGCTGCAGGCCAAAGGCCAGGGGCAGTGCTGCAGCATTGTGCATGTGGTGAGCTGCGAGGAGGAATTCCAGCAGCAGCAGCTGGACCTGCTCTGGAGGATTTTGGATCCAGGAGTCCACACAGCTTTGCAGGTCAGGAACCTCCCACGCTCCTCACTGTGGCCCCCAGCATCCTTGCGCTCAGCCAGCCCCCTTCAATCCCCGCAGCAAATGCTGAGGCACAGCCTTGCCCCCTTGTGAGGCTTCCTTTTCCCTTGATGGCCCCTCCACGCTCTTGCCCGGGAGGTGGAGCAGCATTTCTGCCCTTGGGATTTCAGCGCTAAAGAAGGAGGGGCAGAAGACTGTGGGGACACAGCTAGAAGAGAGCTGGGTTTAGCCTGGTTCTCCTGCACTGCATTTTGGTGGAGCTTCTGAGTCTTTGACCCCAGTCCTGGCCTCACTTCTCTCTTTCAGAAACACCTTGTCTGTGGGTCAGTGAAGGTGACAAACCCGTCGTCACCCATTGGGGCAGACCAGTACTTCCAGTAAGTTGATGTGTAGCAAGGTGGCCACCGCGCTGCTCGCCTGCTGAGGTTTGCCTGTGCTCTGCCTGGCCCCGTGAGCACCCAGGCAGCCACGCTGCAGCACTGAGCGAGCTGGTGGCACGTGGAGAGTTCTGTGCAGCCCTTCCGTTCTGCTTTTCCATGGTCTCAGGGCTGTTTTGAGAGGACTGGAGGTGCAGAATGGAGCCACAGGGCCCTCCTCGGTCCCAGTGGCCTCCTCCAGAAGTGCTGCTTCTGGCCCTCTGTGCTGCCAGGAGGAAAGGCAGCAGCAGGAGCTGGGCACCATGGTGGTGCAGGGTGGTATCTCTGCCTGCACACATTAGTGGACAGACCTGGCACAGGGGTGGCCCTTTCTCAGCCAAAAGGCATAAGCTGTGCCTGGCACACTGGCTTCCTCACGGCCCTCTCCAGGCAGTGGCACAAGGTCGCTGCTGCAGCTGGGGTGCCCCGAGCAGCCCAAAGGCTGCAGGAATCCTGGGGCGCTCTCTGGGGCGAGCTCAGCCCAGGGGTGGTGGCTGTGTCTGTGTTCCTCCCAGGCTCCGAAAGCGCCAGATGTACGAAGCCTCTGTGATGAAGCATGGGGAGCTTGCACAAGGTGAGGGTTTGCTTTGTGGCTCTGCATGGATGCTGCTTCATCCCCATCTCCACTACTGCCATGTGTCTCCCTATCACCTCTGTGTTTGCAGCCAGCGGGGCTCTTCCCCACACATTGCTCCCTATCCCCTCGGCCCCAGTGGGAGTTCCTGCCTAGGCGCTGGGGGTGATATCACATGGGAATGGAGTGAGTTGTGTGTGATGCCACCTGTATTCTCCACAGATGAAGCCTGGACTGAGGTGATTGATACCCTCACAGTGGCTGCCATCAGGTTTGAGATGCTGAGCACTGCCCACCGGAGTCAGGTAGGAGAGCAGTTTGTGCAGAGCGGGGTCAGGTGAGCCACGGGTATACCCAGCCTGGACTATGACTTCTCCCTGCCCTCAGATCACCCTGGACCTGGAGGACAGCAGCATCTCCACCAAGGGAACCAAGAGTGGTGCCTTTGTGATGTACAACTGTGCCCGGCTGGCCACACTCTTTGACACCTACCAGCGGGCTGTGGAGCAGGGTGAGTGCCAACCCCACGACCCTCCTCTAACAGCCGCTCCTGGAGCCACAGGAGCTTCTCTGGGCACAACAGTCTCCCACCTTCTTTCCAGGCACGTACCCACCTCTGCCACCAGTGTCAGAACTGAACTTCTCCTGTCTCCGCGAAGAGGTGAGCGCTGAGAAGGGGAATGTGGAGACCTGTGTGCCCTCAGCTCTGGTGATGGATGCTGCTGGCCCAGGAGGATCCGGCCCTCTCCAGCACATGTAATCCTTTCACAGGGTGAGTGGCTCCTGCTCTTCAACTATCTTCTACCCTTCCCTGAAGTCCTGCAGCAGGCAGCACAGCTGCCCCCACCCAGCAAGGGACTCCGTATCACAGCCAACACAGAGACAGTAAGTGCCACATGCCAGAGCACGCATGGGTGCTGCTCCAGCAGTCCCAGCCCAAAGCAAGGCTACGTGCTGGCAGGGTGCTGCCCACTGGTAAGCAACACAGGGACAGCACTGAGGGAAGAGACCACAACACCCCTGAGGCTGTTCCTGCTGTGCTTGGGGTTGGGAAGGGCCCAGGATCGGCCAGACTCTGCTATGCCAGCAGAAGCTCTGTCTTGCAGGTCTGCAAGTTCCTGATCCAGCTCAGCATGGATTTCAGCTCCTACT
The DNA here is from genome assembly GCF_965231255.1 of Vanellus vanellus. Lineage (NCBI taxonomy): Eukaryota > Metazoa > Chordata > Aves > Charadriiformes > Charadriidae > Vanellus > Vanellus vanellus. Next base: position 38,082 of record NW_028126637.1, read on the forward strand.
ACAACCGGGTCCACATCCTGGGGGTAAGTCAGATGTCCTGGGCTGTTTGCTGGAGGGTTCCCACCTTGCAGTTCTCCTTGGGGCTGGACTGCAGTTGTGGTGCTTTGTGGTGCCAGTGGCATGATGCAGCCCAGCACCAACCCAAGGACGCATACGCAGGGTGCAGAGGCAGCAGTGCCTCTCTCTAGGGAGAGCCTGTCAAGGGGAAATATGGCCACCAGCCCTATGTCACTGCCTTTCTCCCTGCAGGAGCCGTTCCCTCACCTCTTTGACCAGATGTTTGCCCGTCTCCATCTGCTGGGAGCAGTGAGGGACATGTTCCACAGTGCCCTGGCAACACTGCACCTCCCTCCTCTCAGTCAGATCTGAGCCACCACTGAAAAGCCAGTGACAGGCACCAGGACAACACACCACAAGGGGAAGGACGAAGCATGTCCTCCCTGGCAGGGCAAGGGGCTGCCTCGCAGTCAGGCAGGGAGCCAGGGGACACCTCAGCCCTATGCAGATGCTTTCCCTCTCAACGTTCACTAATTCTGAGGGTTTGGCTACACACACCCTGCAGCTTTGCCCAGTGTAGGAGATGGCTGCGTCTGCCATGTCAACACCAGCAGAACCCTGCAAGCAGGGCTGGGGAATGCTGGGGGAGGTGGCACTGAGGACCAGTCACCACAAAGCCAGGCACTAACCTTGCATCCCTCAAAGCCGTTTATTGAAGGTCATGCCATGCTGGCAGGGAGTTCTCGAGGCTCAAGGCTCCCACTGGGCCAGGCCCTGATACTGGGGTCCAATACATTTGTTGCTGGACAAATGCTGTCTGTGTGTCTGACCCCCAACACGGCTGGGGCCATGTGCAGCTTCTTTGTGCCGGGTCCTGCGGCTGTGCAGAACAACCTGCTCGGCTTGAGGCAGCACTGAAGGGCTGCTCTGAGGGGTGGGGGCTGGCCCGGCACAGCACACCTTGGGCTGCTGCTCCACACCCTGCAGGGTGCTGCTGAGTAGGATCAGTGTCCCTACTCACTTCAGTACAGTCCCCAGCACTGCAGGGATGGTGCTGTCACACAGGGTGAGGAGCACAAGGCTGCAGCCTGCCACATACCACACCAGCACCTGGCTGGTCTTGGCCTCCTGCTGCCCCCAAGGTCCCAGGGCTGGGCACAGTGGCTCAGTGTCCCCCCAAGCAGGTTCCTCTCTGCCACCAGAGCTGGAAAGCCTGGACACAGGTCCCTCAAACCTTGGGGAGGAGGAACTTCTCCTGGGCAGGGTGGGCTGATGACCCCCCTCCTCCTTCGCTGCCTGGGGAGCCACAGGCTGGTCCAAGATGGGCCACAGCTGCCTTTTTCCCCCCAAGACCCAGCCTTGTGCACTCCAGACATGGCTGTGCTGTTCCCAAAGGGGCTGAGTACACCTGTCCACTCGAGAGGGGACACATCAGCACACAGGCTGGGACAGGGGCAGGGTGCCCTCCCCAAGCAGGCACCGAGTAGGATGTGCTGCATGCCTGCCCCATTACTGGGGAGCCTCTGGTGCAGGAGGCTCGGGGGGGGCTGTGCCACGCAGCATCTCCAGCCCCTGCCCACAGAGCACACAGTAGTAGTGCAGGTCCCCCCCAGCCTCCCCCACCTCCCAGCAGTCCAGCTCGGCCAGGTCGGGCACGTGGAAGAAGGTGGTGCTGAGGGCATCCAGCCTGCCTGGGCCCCGGCGCCACAGCATCAGGCGCTGGTCCACCGAGGCAGAGAGCAGCAGGTCTGGCCGCAGCACCCGGATCCCTGTCACGTGAGCGGCGTGGGCGCAGGGCCTGGCCACCCGCTCCAGGACATGCAGGCAGGTCCCCACCGTAGCTTCGCCCCTGCCCAGGGCCACCTCCAGCAGGCAAATGTGGATGGAGCCATCGTCGCTGCCGCTGGCCACCAGGTACCATCCCTCTGGTGTCTCACGGACATGGAGGCTGTTCACGCCGCAGCTGTGGGCCATGACGGTGAGCAGCGGGGCACCCAGGGCTGGGAAAACAGGCTCTGTCAGGAAAGTGATGCTCACCTTGTCCAGAGGGAGCATAAGAGCCACCAGCGTGGCCTCCCTTGGGAGGCAGAGCAGAGCCACCAGCAGCTGCACCCACCCAGGGGCTGCATCTCTCCCTCCGCTTGGTGTAGGGCATCTGCTGCGTCTGCAATGGTGCTGGTGATGTCCCAGAAGGTGACGCTGCCGTCGGTAGCCGCGCTGCACAGGAGATGCCTCCTAGAAGGGAGGTGTTGGGGGAGCCTCCAGCTGCAGCCCCAGGGGTCCCCAGGGAGATCTGGGGAAGCGGCAGACCTGCCCCTGCAGACCGAGTTCTCCCTTCCCTCTGCCTGCTGAGCTGCCATCCCTGTGAGGACAAACGCTTCTCCCCAAAGCCCCAGCGGTTGCAGCACAGCATTCAGGGCTCACCTCTCCCCTCCTGCCCTTGCATGCAGGAACGCCTCCACCTTCAGCACACAGCGCTGGTGGTGAAATGACTCCGCCACCAGCACCAGCTTCCGGGCGGCCTCCAGCAGCCCAAAGACCCTGTGATGGAGCAGAGGGCAGTCAGCCATGGGAGAAGAGGCCTCCTGGTGCCTCTGCTCCCCCTTCCCACCATGTCCCGTCCTGGTCCTGGCTCAGAGCTGGCCACGTCCACAGCCACAGTCTCCCCTGCGGAGCCTGCTCTGCTCCTGTCACCAGCCCCAGCTCCCCTCTCCCTGCCAGGCTCCAGGATGGCTCCTCACCGGATCGATCCATCGCTGCAGGCAGCAGCCAGGAACTTCCAGGGTGCTGACAGCTGCTCGGTGCTGGTCCCAGGTACAACAGAGAGGGACATGTACCTGCAGCAAACACAGGATGCTCACCAATGCTTTGGTGATGCCTGTGGCCCCGGGTGGTCCAGCAGAGCAGCCCAAGCCCAGAGCAGGACACAGCTCCCAGCACTTAGAGGAGGCACAAAGAAAGACCAAGCCTTTCCCTAACCCCAAAGGCACCTTGAGGCCCAGTAACTAGGCACAGGACACCAGAGATGCATGCATGAAGCCACACTGACTCCTTCTGCCTCAGCTGAGCCCACAGCTGCACAGAGCGGGGAGCCCGCAGCTGCACAGAGCAGGTATCCCAGCGTGGTTCCCAGCACCCTCCCAGACTGTGGTCACTGCTACCCCTGCCTCGGGCAGTCCCAGAGCATCACCTCGTCTCTGGGTCCATCTTGACGAGCTTGTGCCTGTTCTTCTTCCGCTCCCAGTGCTCGTCCAGCCGGTGGGAGGCCACATGGATGACCTGGCAGGCCATGGTGCTCTCGGAGGCTGGGTCCCCAGCACACAGCAGCCGGTAGCACTCGATCTGCGCCCGGCCACCCGCAGAGAAGAGCAGGGCAGACAACCCTCTGTCACTAAAGCCCTCGTCACCAGGTCCCGTGGGGCCGGCCAGTGCCAATGCTCTCACACTGGAAATATGGTCACTGAGCCGGGCGAGGGGCATAGCCGCCTGGGAACACTCGCTGAGTGCCAGGACACAGGCTGTGGTGTCCTCACTGCCGGTGACAAAGATATTAAGGGTGGTGTGGCCGGGCACCTCCACCACCCCCAGGTGCCGCACGCAGGCAATCTCCCGCCCATGCAGGGATGCCAGGAGCACCTGCTGCTCGCAGGGCTCGGCTTCACGGTGGTACAGCATCACATCCCCAGACTTGATGAAGGTGAAGGACTCAGCCAAGGGACTGCTCCAGTAGCTCCAGGAGCGGTGTCCCCCACCACAGGGGATGCAGTGAAGATTCTCGCCGGTCCTGCTGCTCCACACCACAAAGTTGTCAGCGTGAAAGCCCAACACGAGCAGGTCCCCATCAGGGGTGAAGCGCAGCTCCTCGATCCACCGCAGCCCTTTGCAGGGCCTGTGCTTCCGCAGGACCTCCAGCTGCTGGCCCTGCAGGCAGAGCTGGCAGTAGACACCGTCCCGGCCGGTGCTGTAGATGTAGCCCCCGTGGCAGGTCACTGAGGTAACCCCCATCTTCCCGTGGAGCCCAAAGAGCACGGACACCGGGGCCTCAAGGGGAAGAGCCCCTTTGCGTGACAAACAAGAGGGCTCCACGTCGCTGCCAGAGTCCTCGCTGACTGGGTCGGTGCCGCCATCGGCGATGCTGGTGCTTTCTGCAGCCCGCCCTGTGGAGCTGTTGCAAGGGAAAAGGAGGAGGGAGCCCCGGCGGTCCCCACAGGCCAGGAGCCCTTCCTGGGGCAAGAAGGCCGCGCAGGTGTGCCAGCGCTGCTTGCAGGTGGGCAGCAGGTACCGTCCCATCAGCCGCACCCGGGGTGCCTGCCCAGGGCAGTGGGTGACATCCAGCCAGAGCATCTCCCCGTCGGGGCCGGAGGCCAGGAGGGCGGCGGTGTCGGGGAGCTGCCCGGGGTGGAGGGTCCAGCCCAGACCGCGCACCGCCCCCTCGAACAGCCTCAGTTCGGCGGCGGCCCCGGGACGATCCAGGGGGAAGAGGACGAGGCGCCCGTCGCCGCCGCCCAGGGCACAGAGCGTCTCGGCCCCACCGGGGAGGGGGGCGGCCGCCAGCACCCCGCGGGACCCGCCGGCGGCGGGGGGAGGCAGCACCGGCACCCACCGCCCCGCCGCCGCCTCGTACGCCGCCAGCCCGCCCGCCTCGCCCAGCGCCAGCACCCGCCGGTGCCCCGTCAGCAGCACGGCCCGCGGCCGATCCGGGGCTCCCAGCACCGCCGCCGCCGCCACCGGAGCCGCCGGCCGGGGCCGCCAGAGCCGCACGCCGCCATCGTGTCCGCCGGTGGCGAGGTGCCCGCCGGCGGGGCGCAGGGCCAGCGAGCGCAGGGCCCCGCGGTGCCCCCGCCGCGCTCGCCGCACGCCGCCGCCGCCGTCCCACTCCAGGCAGGCACCGTCCTCCCCGGCGCTGACCGGGCACGGTCCCCGCAGACCCACGGCGGCCACCCGCGCCCCGTGCCCGTAGCACACCAGCAGGCAGGAGCCCTCCCCCTCCCCGCCACCCAGCTCGCCCACGGCCCAGAGCCGCACGCTGCGGTCCTCGGAGGCGGAGGCGAGCAGCCCCCGCGGCGCCGCGTAGCAGAGCGCCAGCACCGCTCCCCGGTGCCCCAACAGCCGCCGCCGCGGGGCCGCCGCCGCCGCCGCCCGCCACACCACCACGCTCCCCGCCGCCGTCCCGGCCGCCAGCGCCAACCGCGCCCAGACCGTCCCCGCCAGCGCGGCGCAGCGCAGCGCCCCGGCCCCGCCACAGTTCGTCCGCCGCAGCCAGCGCCCACCGCCCCGCCACTCGTACAGCCCCACGCTCCCGCCGCCCAGCGCCAGCGCCAACCGCCCGCCCGCCGCCCACCGCGCCTCCCACACCCGCGCTCCCACCTCCCGCGCCCCCCCCCCACCGCACGCCGCCAGCCGTTCCCCGCCGTCCCGCACTGCCAGTACCGCCAGCCAGCGGCCGCCGAACGCCGCCACCCGCACCACCGGGCCGGGGCCGGGCTCGGCCCGCAGCCCCTGCACGCTGGCCTCACGCAGCACGCTCCGCCGGCCCGCCGCCGCCGGCCCGCCGCCACCGCTCAGCCGGAACGCCGCCACCTCCGGGCCGGTGCCTGTGGGACACCACGTCAGCCGCCGCCTCCGCCGTCCCCGCCGCCCGCCCCGGCCCCGCTCCCGCGCTCACCCGCCAACAGCACGTCCCCCGCGAACTCCAGGGCCGTCACCGGCGCCACCAACACCACCGACTCCATCTTGGCGCCGCCAGATGCACGCGGAGGCACCGCCCCTCTCGCCCCACGCTTTATTGGCGCGCCACGCGGCCACGCCCCGCCCAGCGCGGGAAAAGGCCACGTGCGCGCGGTCGGACCCGCTGCCCCGGCCCTACAGCTCCAGATGCACCCTGCTGTAAGCCTTATCCACCGTCCACTCGCCCGGGGCACCCGCCTCGGCCCCCGCGTAGCGCTCCATCTCCTGCTGGAACTGCAGTTGCCGGCGGCGGTTGGGGTCCACGTTGATCCAGTTGTTAGCAATCCACTTGGTGCCTTGGGTAACCAGGCAGCCCCCGTGCAGGGCGAAGTCGTCCAGCTCCCCCACCCAGCCTGCCGAGCAGAAAAGCCCCGTTAGGAGGCAAGGGGTGCTGCAGCACAGCCAGGCGCAGCCGGCACTGCAAGGGGCTCTCCCGCCCACAGCACCTGCTTGGATTTTAGCTCAGTGACATCTTGCAGGAGCCAGCTGCTCCTGGCACTCCTCCATCTTCGTGCTGCCCCACACTAGCACCTACAAGGAGCTCACCAGGGCAGGCTCCCCAAGTGCAAAATGCTCATTGCCTCTGTGTCTCCACTCAGCACAAGGGGCTCTCGCATTCTGCATCACAGCTGCCGTTTTCCTCGGCTCTTCCCAAAAGGGGAGGCTGGCATGGAAGGGACAGGTCCTACCACTAGAAGGCCCATAGAAGTCAGAGGCCCATAGCCATATTAGAGACTGCATTTCAGCAGTTCTAAATGACCCTCTCTTTACAGAGGTGCCATGTTTTTTCTGTGGCAGACTTGCATCAGCAGTCGCCTTCCATTCAGAAACAATTTGCTCATAAAAACACAACAGGACTCTTACAGGAGGGTGATGGTCTTGATATTATCATCCCACAGCTCAAACACTGGTCTTCTGACCTCCTCTGTGGACTTTCTAGAGATGGAAACATGAGCTGCTCCCAGAGGAGCTGGGATGCTATACTCCATCCTCCCACCACTGCTCAAAATCTGCCATCGAAACACTCTGGAGTCACGCTCACCAGCAGCCTGGAAGATTCATGTCAATCCCCCAGCCTGGCTGTCAGGGAAAACCGCGCTGTGCTTCATGAGAAAAACAGCCCCAAGGACACATTATCATCATTCTGCGGCTCAGCCATAAAGCAGGAGTCGGCCCCAAGCACAGCCATGCCTCCCTGTGCTGCAGAGCTGATGACCACGCCTTTGTCTACCTCCCCTCCCCACGCCTTTGGGCAACACCACATCAGTGAAACATTTTGAATTGCAGACCAAGTTCCAGCAGGAGTTTCAGCTCACACAGTGGGATGGGAGGCAGCTGGCGATGGCTAGTGCAGCCAACGTCTTTGTTTGCTAGCTACTCCCGTCCCCCAAAGACATCAGGAGCCCCTGACCTACTGCCTGTAAACAAAGGCCTTTCAGAGTCAGGAAGCTCCTACCCAGCTGGTGACAAGTAGGCTCCACAGTTCCCACTAGCAGGCAGCTACCACCCTTTGGCTCTCTTCTGAGCTCCCAGCCACCGCAAGAAGGCAGTGGCTGTCACCCCCTGCAGTCCTACCCCTCCCAAGAGACGAGTCTTGAAACAGGACCGTACCTTCTCCGTCTGACAGGTAGTTGTACCAGAAGACAGCAGTGCCTTGCTGAGGTTTCACTCGCAAATTGCCCTTGTCGCAGTTTTTCCGAGTATCTCGCAGGTCAATGTCATTCTGGATCAAAGACTGGCAAGAAACCACAGAGAAGGTATCACAAACAGGGCTGGAATGAAGCGCATGCACTGGGCTGCCTCTGCTACCAAGCCATCATCCTGTCCTTTGCTTGAACGCCCCACAGGGACAGCTCAAGGCTGACACTGGGCAGGGCAGGGCTTTCACAACTCACCCGGAGCAGCCAGTCTCAGCCCCCCTGGAGGTCCATGACCTGTTTCTGAGCAGCCACCCATTCCTTAACACGTTGCATGACAGGAGCACAACATACCTGCTGCCAAGACTTGGCCTGAGGAAGCCTGCCCAGACAGAAGTGAGCAGGACCCATGTTACAGCAGCAAGGCCAACAAGACCACTCCTCATGCCTCTGAGTGGGGAGAGGTGCCGCTGTGAAAGCACTGCGCCTCTTCCCTTGGCCTCAGAGGGACACAGCTTCCCCATGTTCTAGCTATGAAGGCTAACGCCCACCAACCTCACACGCCAGACCCCTTCTGCAGCCACAGCAAATACATTCAAACAGGGACTCAAAATTCCCCGAGGTAACATGTAGGCGAGATTCATTTACCATCTCTTCATACGTCCTGTTATCAGCTATAGGAAAGACTGTTTCACCTCCCCCAGTCACGTTGTTCAGGTAGAACAGCACTGTCACATACCTGCAAGACAGAGTGGGTGTCAGGGGACACAACTGGAACAGGAGGGGACACACAAGGGCTGTTCATACCCCGCCCCTCCACCATACATACAGCAGTTCCTCCAAGACATCACAAGGTATGTGATTTACATCATCAGCTTTTCTCCAAGGACAAGACCAGGACAACAAAGAAAATCCCCTCCAGCAACCATGAGGGTGTGTTCCCAGCCTCTGGTGGGGATGGCCCAGCAGCTCTGCAGAACTGCTCCACCCTCCTCACGTGGACCTCCAGGATTCACCCACCTCCCCCTTCAAACCTCTTCATGCCATCGATCTCCAGAGCTGGTTTGCGAGCCCATAACCTGAACACTGAGCCCCACATGAGGTGAGGTGCAACGTCTCTCCACAACCCTTCTCTAGTGTGTTCCAGGTTGTGCCAAGGCAGACCTTACCGGCAGGAGGTCTCAAAGGGAGCGCTTTCATTGTCGACCAGCTTGGTGTGGCTGCAGGCAGTCTCGGGGAAGACAGGGCCACTGTCCATGTGGGCATGGTAGTGCCCTCCTTGGTCGTACCGCACAACCTGGAGGGGCTCGCTGTGCTCCACAATCTCGGGGGGCAAGCGAGTCAGGCGCATTACCCTGGGGAAGAGGAGAGCAGAGCAGGTGAGGGGAAAGCACCAGCAGCCTGGTCAGCCGCCACTCCCAAGCACCAAATAAATCCAGAGAAAGATAACCCCCTTCCCCAACAGACCGGAGGGACGGATGGGCTGCAGCAAGCATATCAAGAGACAACTTGGTCCTTACAGATCTTTTGGACCATCATCATCAGCTCAGAAAGTCCTCATCAAGGTTAATAGAAAAAACCCAAAACCAAAGGGTGCATCTCCAGCAGGACTGCGCTCAGGAAGACTTTGCTTGCCCAGCAAGATCCCTTCTGTGTGTGTCCCTGGAGCCTTCATGTGCCATCTCATTGCTTCTCTGGACTCCTGCACACCACCTACAGACCTTGGGGACAGTTAGCAAAGCACAGGGTCCCTGCTGAGAGTGAAGGAGAAACTAGCTCTAGGAATATTCTTGTCACCTAACTCACCTTTCCCTGTTGCTTTTTCAGCAGCCTTCCCCCAGGGCAGAGGGGCATGGGAAGTGATCAAGGAGACCGGAGCCCTCCTGCTCTGGGATTTTTCCGCTGCTACATCTGAGATCATCCCCAAGGCAAGCAGGTACCTCTCGAGACCTGCCAAAGAACACTCAGAGCTCTGAGAATTTGGACCAGTGAAGCCCTTGGGGCAGGCACGAGCGGAACGCGGCACCCCAGCAGGATGGCAAAGCCCCCCCAGGCACCGCATGGTCCCAGGGAGGACTGTATCAGCCCTTTTCAGTGCTATGTCTTCACATCCTCCTAACAGTGGCCAACTGAAGAGCGTAAAAGCAGTATGCCGATGCCCGTGTGTGCTGGCTAGCTGGCATGGAGAAGGTGGCAGCCACAGTCTGCTCTAATCAAGGCAATATGTGATTCCATTCTCCCGCTGGAATGCACTGAAGAAAAGGAGTGGCCAACAGCCGTTTTCAAGCCTCGGGACAGATTTTACCCACCCATGTCATGGGCAAGGACCAGCACCACAAGAACAAGAGGGTCTCCAGCCAATTATCTGAAACTCACCACAGCTAAATGATTTGGCCTGCGTGCTGGGTTTCCACACTTCCCAGTACCAAATCTGAGATGAAGGGAAAGGTTAGAGGTTCTCCTGTCTGCCAAGCTGCCCTGTGCTACATGTGCTCAGAGCATTAAACTATCTCGGCTTACTTGAGATGCAGTTGTGCTTGTTAAAAAGTCAGCTCTGAACAGCTAAGACAGATTTCAGTGAAATGCATGAGTAACTAAAGCAAATGACAGTAACTACTGGCACCCAGACAGCATTGGAAACGGGCAGTTTCTCACAGTAAGATCATTTACTAATTAGAATGAATTATTTCATATAATGCCAAGTCTTCTTGGTTTTATAGGGCTGTTCCCAAAAGTGAATGGAGATGCTGAAAGGTTTGATTTTTCTTTTTCCTTTTCCACGGGACAATACAAATTTTTGTTCTAATGAAAACCTCCTCTCCCCATTCCGTGTCTGTGTTCATTGCTCTTTATACTCCAAAGACTTTCATGCAATTAGGAAGTGTGAATATCAGCAAGTCTGCCACTGCCTCTCCCAGCACAGGTGGTCCTCGTGCCTACACAAACCCAACCGCCTGGCTGCCTGGCCCGTACCTTTGCCGTATGGCTCTCATGACCTGGTGTGCCCCCTCGCCCTGGTACAGCCAGGTGTGCTGGCTGTTGCGCACCAAGTCACTCATCTTCGCTTTCTGGCTTCCCATGTACTTGTGGAAATCACGGATATTCAACTGTTTGAATTCTTCCAAGCTCAGCACACCTACGGGAAGAGAGGAAAAGCCGGCTGACTGTGGTGCAGGTAATAGTTCTTGGCATCCTGTACTTGGAGAAACCACCAGCTGAGGGCACTGCAGAAACTGCCTTCCTCAAAAAACACGTTCAGGGTCCACCACTGTGCCCACCATGGGCTGCAGGCCATACAAGAAGGATTACAGGTCCCAGCAATGCCCTCGCCTGTAGCAGAGCAGAGGGCAGACAGCAATCTGCAAAAGTGAACCATTAGCTGCCACGCAAGGTCAGAACTGGGACAGGCAAAATACCATTTTGAACTTTAAAAAGCTCCTAAAACACACAAACCAATCCATCAAAAGAGAGAAATAGCCACTACAGTTCTAACATATGCAATGCCACAGCTAAAAAGCCTGTGCTGCCTGATGCCTTGGGGCTTGTTACTTAGATATTTAGACACGTTTAAGAGCAGAGTGGGACACCTCAGACCACATTTTCTACAAGACCTTGCATGGTAAGCTGAAAAAGCCAAACCCAAACCAAGCGGTACATTCTTCTGCATTTGTGCAATTGCAAAACATGAGTGAGAAATACAACAGTATGATCTTACATAAGTAGAAGTAACAGAAAAGCGATAGGTAAAAAGTGATTTCTACTGAAACAGGTATTTCTTGTTTGCACTCAACTGGACATGCCAAGGAACGGACTTTTGCCTTTGTCAGCTTCAGAAAAATAGTAGTTTCCCCTTTCTGGAGAAGAAGGAACCCACACAGTGAGGATCACGTCCCTGGGACCAGAGCGTGCGGAGCGCTGCAGTGTGCTGCCCAGCAGCCAGCATGCATCACGGGCTGCAAGTGGAGCTTGCTCAGGCAGCAGACCCAGTGCTGCTGTGGTGCCAGCTCTGCTCCCCGGGCACACAGCACCCTCCGACAGCAGTAAGGACCAGCCACCAGGGTCAGCCTGGGACAGTTCCTCAGGTGCCAGTGGTCGTGACCAAATTATCCAGACCATTATTATTTCTAGCGTCTCCTTGTCCCCACTTCCCCTTACTCCATGCGGTTTTTGATGAGGCAGTGCCACATCCAGGTTGCGACCTGGGCTCTCGGTGTCACATACCAATCTAACAACGGAGAGAAGCAGCTCTCTGGAAGCAAGGTCCTGCCAAGATCACTTTAACAGGACCTTTCATTTGTTAATGTCCAGAACAGTGGAAAAGCCACCAAGGACTCAGTCATATGCTCCCACCACTGCCAAGAATGCCGCCAGCCCAGAGAAGCAGGGCATGGGGTGCCCTCCAGATATTTTGGCATTCAAACGGATACTGCTTCAACTCAAACCAGCTCCTCCTGGGCAGCTCTCAATGCCAGGTCACTGGAAGAGAGCGTGCAGAGCCTGTGCGTTCACTTAATTTGATTAGGAAATGAAGAGTTGCTTAATTGAGGCCACTCTAATTAGAGCAGCAGAGGTTAGAGTGCATGTCCGGACCAGCAGGAGCCCTTGGGAGACCAGGGGCAGGAAGGGCAGAAGTGGCCTCATGGAATATGGAGAGTCTGCAGCAGCAGAGAGGGGGGTCAACAACAATGGCTGACCAACAAGACCACCCTCGGCTCCGCATATCCCACCCTCCCCTGCCAGCGATGCAGCACTCCCAGACAACTGCAGAATTCTCCCTGAAAACAGGGGGAGAGCGGAGGGTGCACCTTAAAACCTGCAGCCCAGGTAACAAGAGCTACATAGTCAGAGCCAGAGCAGTCTCTCAGACCTCGGGACCAGATGCGCACCCTGAAGGTCCTGTTACATCGGGGCATGAATTAAGGCAGGTCTGACAAGGGAGAGCAAGTGCAGAGTTGTGTTCTTGTTCTGCTTCTGCCAGACCCAAGCCCAGGTGGCGGAACTAGTCTGCTGCTAGACTGGTGATGAAGGGGCAGGAATGCTGCCATGAGAGGTTTACATTGATTTCACTTTTCTGTGAAGGTCTCTAAAGCAGCATTATTTTCCTTTGAGGAATACAGCTAGAGAAACAGGCCCGGGCAGGGACCTCGCTCTTGCTCTGCCCCGCATGGCTGGGCGAGGAGTCCGGCGTGCTGAGGGCGAAGGGATTCCCATGGAGCTGCTCTTACCATTCCCATCAGGATCGGCCTTGACTGCAGTGTACATCTCCCGGATGTTTTCGGGGGTCATCCACCTGCCGTTCCCAAGCCGGGTGTGGGTCAACACCTGAAATTCAGAAATGGATCAACAGCAGGCACTGGTTTCTCATGCTAACAAACCCCTGCAGATTCCCTGCTTGAGGCCTGGCGCTCTCCTCTGCAGAGCATCGGCCAGCCAGGCGTCAGCACGTCTCTGCGGAAAGAAGATTGGAGTGGGAATCATCTGGCAGCCACACACAGTGTGTGGCTGATGCATGCTGTTATTTCCAGTTTAGGTCATGGCAAATGACTGTTGGGACTCGGTTAACGAGCCCTGAGGTGGAGGGTGCACAGCTCTTTCTCTTGAAGGGAAAGTAAAGCTATTGATGATAAAAGTGAATGCTTTTACTTGCCCAAGATAATGGCTTGGAACAAAATGCCTCCTTTCCATGTGGACAGAGATGTGCAGTATCCTGGAGAGCTCTCAGCACTGGGTTGTCACTGGCACAGTGCCCCATACTGCACAACGCTTGCTGCCCACGGGACAGTACACACCCCCAGCCCCACCTGAAACGGGAGTCTGGGGAGGGACATCCTTGAACTGCCAGCGCCTGCCCTGATGCACCCTGCCATACAGGGCAATGGTGCTGAAGAGCTGTGACGAGGTGCTCATTATCCCCCTCCAGGGTCATTAATAGGGGTGACTTTGCTGATGTCTGGTCAATTGAGCGGTCAGTCCCCACAGGCTGCACAAAACAGTGCCTACGCTACAAACTCACTTCCTCGGGATGCCCAGCAAGAGGAAACCCACAGCAGAAGGAACTTTTGACCCAACATATTACACACATCTGCCAAGGACTGCTGCTACCTCCCAATAGTATGACAATTGCTGCACATTTCCCCAGAAACTCCCATGCTGAAGGTCAGCACAAGTCTTGAGTCATAAAATTAAGCAAATACTGATCGGTATGTACTGGGGTCTGGAACTACCCAAGCACAAGAGTAATCAAGAGATCACCTGAGGAGGGGACCTGCCAGAGGGTCCCACAGCAAACCTCCCCTGGTCTGTCCTGCACTCTACCTCTTTGAGCTGCAGCTGCCCATCCTGATTGTGGTCCAGCAGATTGAAAATGTCCATCTGGCTGATTTCTATCATTTCCATGGCTTCCTCATAGTCATCCGTTGGTAGGATCTGGCTCTTCTGCAGCCCCTTCAGCTGTGCCAGATGGACGATGAGCTTGCACTCTTCCTCTGTCAGGAAGTCAGGAATTTCTGCAGCAGAAGTATGAGCAGCAACAGAGATTGAGGAACTGTTACAGTGGGACCCCGTACCGATGGCAGGCTACTCAGAAGGAAAAAAAAAGAAAAAAAAAAAAAAAAAGAGGTGGAGGGGAAATTTAGACTCTGCCTAAGTTTGGGACATTCAAACACATCCACCCTTCTACCAGAAGAGCTCTCAAAGAGCATACACCACACACCTGAGCTGCTGAAAGCGGGTATTTTTACAGCAGCAGTTCCTAAATGTTTGGATCCAGGGGTCAAGCCCTTAAACTCTCTCACAGGTACCACAATGGACAAAGGAGTGAACAAACACGTGCATATCACTGTGTATTATCACTTCAAAGGTGACATGTGGATCAGAGTCTGGGAACTGCTGCTCTACAGGAAGGGAGGGCAAAACTGTGGTGGGCAGTGGTGATGGCCAGGGTTTCAGGCTTCCTTGCTCTCACGTGGGGAGGACAGCACTTTGCACAAAACCAAACGCCTTTCAGGGGAACCTGGCACAGCACTGCTATCAAACTCAGACAGCAAGGAAACAACTTCCAAACTTATTCTCACTCATTCCTTTGACCCCTCGCTAAAAATGGTCTTCAAATGCAGTATTAAAGGGGAAGACATGGCATGTGGGCACATAACCAGGTAGCATCCCCATATCACCAGCTTTCCTTTGCAGCATGACACCAGCAGCAATCAGGCAACACCAGGATCCCAATCAAATTTAAATGCAGAGAAATCCACTGATGGCTATGAGGCTCAGAGATTTCTAGCTGCATGGTGCACTGGGCACACACTTACAAAGTGCTGGTGAGGTCCTGTTCCACAGCACAGTTACACTGTGGCCCAGCAGGTTGAGAAGATCCTTCCGTCTGATGTCTGTCACTGCTATGGGGATCTTGTCACCAGCTGCTGAGACTTTTGAAGAGGGACGGAAAAAACACCAAAGCAGGACAGGTTTAAGTGCTCCTAGGCCCAAATTCCTGCTCTCCAAATCACAGATGCCTAGAGCTCCTGCAGGTATGTGCCAAGGACACGTTACATCTCCACTGTAGCAGCAACTCTCAAAGGGGGGGAAAAAGTTAATTACTTCCATGACCTTAAATCAACCCTATCACCTCAAACTGTCAATAAGCAGCTGGCTTCTTGCTAAGCACAGACCAGAACTAGCCCTGGAGAAAATGAGATGTTCCTGGGAAGCCCCCCACACACAATGCAGCCGGCTGTATCCGTAACACCCTCTGAGGAAACAATTTCCGCCACAGGCAGCGCAGGGTCCTTGTGCCAGAGGATGCTTCAGAGCCGGAGCTTCCGCTGGCTGGTTTGAACCTCATGGCACGGCACCAGGTCCGAATGAACCATGCGCGCTGGCAAGCAACGCCCCCAGTATTTCCAGTTCCCCAAACTGGGCGACAATAAGGATGGCTTCTGGAATCTTAATTACATGCTGGAGGAAGGACAATCCTGCTCTTCAGCGGTAGTAACTGGATTTTGTAATGAAGTAAAAATTCTGTTAACCAGAAAGCACACTCTGTCATGCAGGTTGCGAGGTGAGGGGGTTTCCAGCTAAGCGCTGCCAATCCCATCTGCAAACAACCTGGCTCCACAGCTGCAATTTTGTTCCTCTCTACCCTCAGCTCTCCGAAACAGTTAACTTCTGGCTGTGAGACCATCCTATCTCTCTGCCTGCTCAACAATAGATCCAGCTAAACAAATGCCTCCTAATTGACTTTGAGCAACACTTGATTGCTTTTACAAAAAACAAAAGAGAGGAAAACATTGGGGTTTATGAAATAATGACTAATCCTGGAGCAAGAGAAAGGGGATGGGTTGGAGCACTGGTGTCAAACAGAGATTCAGTCTCGGCTGAAAGAGCCCCAAGACACATGGGCCAAGTCATTCATCCCTCCCCAACTGCCCTCATTTCCACACCTGCTGATCTAAGCCAAACCCCTGCTAAAATCCAAACAATCGGGGCCGCTGGCAAACGAAAATTGGAGCATTGTCTTCCCCATGAGGGCTCTGAAAGGGCCGCACTTAATGAGGATGGATTGACAGAGAGGTGGCTCTTAGGCTATAAAAGGAGTCCCACAGTCGGGAGCAGCTCAGTCTGAGGTGCGCTGCCCATTTGCCCGCTTCCAGCTCGCTCCGAGCATGGTCACAGCCCACCGCAGGCAACCCTCGAGGTTGGGTGGCCCATGGCTGCTGGGTCTCCTGGCGCGCCTGCTGCTCTGGGGCTCTCCAGGAGCCTGGGCAAGCTACCTGAGGAGATCCTCCAGCTGCACGCCCATTCCACACCGCATGGCCTTGTGCTACGACATTGGCTACTCCGAGATGAGGATTCCCAACCTGCTGGAGCACGAGACCATGCCAGAAGTGATCCAGCAGTCTTCCAGCTGGCTGCCCTTGCTGGCCAGGGAGTGTCACCCAGATGCTAGGATTTTCCTCTGCTCCCTCTTTGCACCAATCTGCTTGGACAGGTAAGATGTTTTTACAAGTTATTTCAGCTATAGCAAGTAACACTCTCTAAGAGCACCACTGCATTTTCTTCCCAAGAGAAAATGTGTGAAATCTCACCACAGTCCCCGAAAAGCCATGCTGCCTCTCTCGGCAAGGGGCAATTGGATTACCCAGCAGAGACCTTCCCTCTGAAAGTGAAACATGAGCATTTCATCTTGTAGGAGCAGAAACGTTATGTTCCCTCTTCTGGACTTCCCTGCTCTCCCGCCCTAGGTACCGCTGCAGTCTCCCCTGGCTGCCCCCCTCGCACACCACAGTAGCCGCTGGCACCCACCGGCTTCACCTCCCACCTCCCCTGCAGCCCCCTTCCCAGCTCCTACCCTGACCACGCAAGGGCTTCCCCAGCCCGACAGTGCCAGCATCAGAGAGAAATCCTTATTTTTGAGGTGCAGCCGTTAAAGGACAGAGGTGCTAAGGAAATCAGGAGCCTAATTAGGCATCTGTAAAGGTAAGCAGACTTTGCACAACTAGAGAAGATCCCTGGGCAGAGGAAGGGCTTCTGGCAGCAACCTGTATCGAACAGCTTCATCCCTCCCATCCTTGGAAAGCCGTTGTTTGCTTCCTGGGCATGAAGGTTCAAAAGACATCAAAGACCCCAAAATACCTCTGCTAGCACCACAGTGTGCAACACAGCCCTGCGCAGTACTGCAGTGCCAGGGCTCGACCCTCAGCCTGCCGCCAGGAGTCCAGAGGTGCTGCAATCCCTGTTCCCTCCCCAGGCTCATCTACCCCTGCCGCAGCCTGTGTGAAGCCGTCAAGAGAAGCTGTGCACCTGTCATGGCTTGTTATGGCTACCCCTGGCCCGAAATCCTGAACTGCAACAAGTTTCCTGCAGATCATGAACTGTGCATCGCAGCGGTCTCCATAGGCGAAAATTCCTCAAGCAGGAGAAGTAAGGGTTTTTTTTCCTCATATGTTTTCCCATATGTAACACTGAAAGCTCAAAAGGCCTATTTCTTCTTTGTCTCCCTAATGCTTCTGGTTTTAAGCTGTACTTTACAAAAATAATTTGGAAATCTTAATTCTGTTCTCTCTGGAAACTCCACCATGTCTAGAAAATTGGCGTAACATTGACTGCAGCTTGTTCCCCTCTCCACTGTATTCATTAGCTCCCCGGGTGCCGTCAGAGCAGGCAGGGGGAAGGAATCACTGTAAAAGCCCAACGCTCAGGCACAGCATGAGAGCTCGTGGTGTGCAGGCTCCAGGCGATGAGATGTGCTTCCAGCAGAGCTGAGGAGCTGTAGCCCTGATCTTTCAGCTGTGTCCAGGGTTTAAAAACATGCAAAAAGAAAAGTTTTGCAAGCCTTCTCTTTGAACATTAGGCAACACCACAAAGGGGCATGAGCCTCTGCAGACATGAGTTACACAAGAAAAAAAAATTTTAAGACTAAAAGACTAAATTAAACACCCAGATACTGATGAGCACTGGGGGAGATTCAAGAGCAGTTAAGGGGAGAACAGATGCCTCATTTCAGCATCACTGGGTGGAGTTTGGCCATACCAATGGCTTTACTGTTCCACCGAAACTAGGAGATCTTCATTAAGCATTTTCACTGCTGCTTTAACATGCAGCAACACACACAAGCCTAAACAAAGCACAACAAGCAGCGTCTGCCCCAGCTACAAAAAGGAGAGCTTAACATTTCTCACCCTGGCAGCCTAAGCTGTCTCTCCAGGGACTGGGTAGCTCGGGAGAAAGCACCCCTCGGAAACAGCAAGCCACCACTCGCAGATCTCAAAATTGCATTATGCCTTTTCCAGTGAAGGAAATAATTGATTTAATACAAAGGTATTAAATCAAATTTCTGTTGCAGCAGTGCCCCGAGCCAGCTGCAAGGATTGCGAGCTTGAGGAGGCCAGCACTGCCAGGGAGATCCTGGAAAACCTCTGCGCCAATGATTTTGGTGAGTAACCCCCTCCTCCTCTCACCTGCTGCAGTTCCCTCCAGCAGCCAAGTAGTGGCATGGGCAGAAAATGGCTTTGCCATAACAAAATGACGTGGAGGAACTGCAGTTTTTACAGCAGATCACAGAGATTTTCAGGTCCCAACTTACTGGTTACGTAGCAAGAGTGCCCAGCTCCAGGCAGCACGGAAGGTGAAGACCTGCTTTATTTCTGTGGGCTCTGATTGGGGTTGGTCTGTGGCTGCTACATACAAGCACTACTCTGTCTTTCCCTCAGAGACCAACATTTCAATTGATGTCCTAACAACATTTAGCAAACTCCACGTTAGCTATTTCAAAGTTCAATACCATTGTTCTAGTAATGTGACTCTCCCTCCCCCAGACAAGCAGGTGGGGTGGCAGCACTGGCTCTCCTCAATCCGCTGGCCAGGAAGCTTTCAAGATACTGTCCTGAATTCAGGCACACTACCTTCATGGGAAAAAAAAAGGTTAAAAATCCTGGGCTGCTGGCAGTCATGTCTCCTGAAATCCCAGCTCAGAGAAAAGTCAAGTAATTTGCACAAGACCAGGACTCAGATGCATCCACTTGCTCGCACTCGTTTCCTCAGGGTTTCTGCCTGTGCAGTGGTGCTGATACGCCTTTGCCACTCTCATGAGAAAAGCGGAGTGAGAAGGTTGTTCAGTACTGGAAACTAAACTCAAATGAGAACTTCCACAAATTCACTGCAATTACAAGAGCTTGAATGGATGTGTCACCACATTACAGAAACAGCAAGAAAGCCTTAAATTGTCTGTGTGTTTAAGTAGGTAAGAGCTATGAGAAGTAAGCAGAACTAACAGCTCTTTTTCCAACCCCTGCAGTAGTGAAAATCCGAATCTTGAGGAAGAACATGACCACCACCATCTCAGACTTTGACCTGGACCCCTCCAGGGTGGAGGTCCTGAAGCACGGCCCGCTCCTCAGAACTGAAATCCCCGCCAGGCTCCAGCAGTGGCTGGACATAGACGCTACCTGCGTCCACAACATCATGAGAGGCACTCATGCGGGGGTCTTCGTTGTAAGCGGCGAAGTACAGAGTGACAAAGTGGTGGTGAACAAGGCCTACGCCTGGCAGAAGAAGAACAGGAACCTGCACCAGGCGGTGCGGAGGTGGAAACATCACCGCTGCCCTGAACAGGCTGGCCGGAAGGTCTGAAAAATCTCAATTCCAACAATAAGAAACTGCTCCCGTCCCTATGGCTAGAAAATGCCTTTCCCTGGCAGTTGGTGTTTTGGAGATGTACAGTCAATATTTTTAGGTGATTCAAAGCAGTCATAGTCCAAACATAAGGCCTCATTACAGATTCCTGTTTTACTGACACAGAGCTTAAGGATGCAGATTTAACATATTCCTCTTGCAAGGCTCTGCAGATCCGGGACTTGCGATGGATGGCTTTGTGTCAGATCCAACGTCACAATAAAACTGAATGGAACTCTGCAGGCGAGCACAAACTAGAAGAGACCTGTAGTAACAGGTCCTTCTGGTTCTCATCATCGAAACTGATAGCCATTTCAGCTTCATTATTTGACCCTGATGCTGTCCAAATGCCTGCCTGCTTTCTGTCCAGAGAGATTACGCAGATGTCTTCCTGACTGCTAAGAGATGCTTTTTTATGTAGTGGAGCAAATACTTAACTTTTGAACACTCTGAGGTAAATTAAGGGGGAGAGGAACCCACCCAGGCAATGCCCGGTCCCTTAAAAAATGAACGCTAAACTCTGCTCTTGAGCAGTCACTCAGGCTATCCCTTCAGCTTGCTGCGCTAAGAGTTGATGAGCATCCAGGCAGGTAAAAGGAAACAGCCGTTCTCGAGCAGGAAAGGCACAGAGCGAAGACACCTGAGGATTTCTGCATAACAGGGGAAAAAACATTTTTTAACATCAGAAATTCAGTTTGGATCAGAAGATTCTGGTAACTGGGGAACTAACAAAGATAGCACAAGAGCCTTGAGAAAGAGCAGAGCAGGAGTGGGACATCAGTCGGTTAAACCTCTGCTTTGGTGTGCAACAGCAGCTTTGCCTGGGACTCAGAGGTGAGTCCCAACCACAACACAGCAGGAGATAATTGCGGTTCTGATATGGGGGAAGAAACTTTACACATCTGTCTGGCCCTCGCCCTGCACACAAGAGAGAAGGTTGCAAAACAGTCTCACCAAATTCTCTGCAGCTCACTCTCTCACCCAAGTAGGGACCTTAATTCCCTCTGGGGTAAACAGCTATAGCTCTACACTCCAGACCACAGAGCAGAAACCAGGAAATCCCCAAATGAGAAAACTAGTCAGATTTCTACTGCCTAACAAAGCACTGTCTGTGGAAAGTTTCCTATGCGGGATTCAACTTGGGGTTGAAATAAGGGGAAAAACAGCTTTTGGGAGAAACATGCTCAGCCTCGCTCATGATGCCTGCAGTTTTGCTTGTGGAGAAAGCTACCCAGTTTGATGGAGACACATTGCCTCCCTGTGCTCGTAAAGCATACCAACAACCCATGCATGATGAGATCTCCTCTTCGGATTCAGCATGGGCTGAGACGAGCACTCAGATGCTCACACCGAAATTCAGCTGCGCCCTGACATTTACGCAGTGATTACTTCTGTTCCCTGAGGCTCAGAAGAAAAACACAGCGAGATTTCCTATTTTTATTCCTCCCTGCTGCCTTGTCTTGCAAACTGCCACCCAATCCACAGAATCTGCTGCCAGGTGGTCCCTGCAGTGGCAGTATCTTCTGAACAGACTGCATTTGGAAAACACAACAGAACACATAAAAGCTCTGAAGGTTGAAAAGGCTTTGTCTGATATTTGTTTTCCATTAATAGGATTATTTGATTACCAGTGTTTCCTAACTAAAAAGTGCACAGATGGTCTGACTTACAAGCTTTAGAAATGACGTCTCGTAGCCAGAGGAGGGGGGGGGGGCGGAAATAGGGCAGGGACTTTTTCAGAGCTCCACAGAATACGCTTGGGTCCAATGCAGATGACTTACCCACATTTAAAAAAAAACAAACCGCAAGTTCCCCTACGGTGCCCAGTGCCATGCTCCAAAGCACAGAGCTCGCATTAAATCATTCACGAGCCGTCTGCTGCTGTAGTCCCACTACAGCCTGCTCTGCTGAAAGCACAGATCCCAGACCAGCTACTTATTTCCTTAAATTGGCTCTCGCATGCCGCAACACTTTGTGTTAAGTAAAATCACCAGAAATTCAAGAGTCCTTTGCTAGCAACTTCTGGGTTTGTAACACAACCAAGTTAACTACATACTTCTGCTAATTTAAACAACAGAGATGCAGTAAATTAGGTTTTTTAAACCAGTTGAGATTGGTACTGTTTGCATAGATAGAGAAGTCTCTGGAAGTCTTTTCAAGTCAGAGCTGGCTCCTGGCAGGTTCATCAGGGAGATAAGAGCCGTCTAGCGACTTGCAGTTTCTAAATAAGGGACCCCCTATCAGAGGACAAAGGAGAACAGACTCGCGTGGCATCTCAAATGATGAATGTCCATTGGTGTCCCTCGATACCATCCTCAGGGAGCAAAGCTTCCCTCAGAACCCATGGAGCTGCTGGAGCAACAAGTTAAAAGTCATGGGATTAGTGCTGCCAGGACCAACCTGCCTTTTCTCAACTTCAGCACCTTCCTTGCAGGCCTTTTACTTAAGCAGTACCAGCATGGCAGAGAAGGTGGAAACAGTTTTCCTGAGTGAAAATCAGAGCAATTGCCCCAGACCGTGGTTCTGGTAATGACGTCAGCTTTGTCAATGCTGTGGGATATCAGTTCCAGGTTGGTTCCTGTTTACTGAATGTCAGACAGAAATCCACCCAGAAATTTGCAAACCATGAATACCGCATATGTAGAAATGACAGAAGACCTTTGTATATTTCTTCCAGATACTTATTACATTAAAGGAGTTTAATAAGAAACCTATCTGATTTATTGGCAGACTTTCAGTACGTATAATCTACTTGGAATCAGAAAAAAACTCTTATATTATTGAGAAAGCATCTAATGAAGGCTCTCAATGCTATCTTTTCAGACACAACAGGTTGTCTCTGACTTTGCAGTAGCAGGAATTTTGTAATCATCTGTCCCAAAAAATTAATTTATATATTCTCAATGGATTTCCAGAACACAGAGTTCAATTAATGAGACTTTACACGTCACAGCAAAAATCACAGAAAGGTAAAGAAGGCTTTAAAATATCTGAAAGATGGATGTCATGTAGTTGGGTAGCAGAGAAGCCAGAAATAAAGGTAAATCTAGACCAGGACACAAAATGGTGGAAGACATGAAGTCCATCAATTCTGTTATTTGTTTCCTCAGCACTGAAGCACCAACACTAAATTGCTTTATCATCATTTATTAACAAAAGTTTGGGCATCTCTTGTCCCTTCCTAATACTGAGCAGATTCTTCGAGGTCCTCTTCAGTGATCTTCTGTCTATTCAGAGTATTTTAAAGAGAATCTGAAAAACCTGTAAAGGTTAATCTTCCAAATTCTTCTAAACAGGCCATCCAAAACAAGTAACCTCTGCGAATACTGTACCAAAATACCTTAAACAAAATCACACGCAGCCCCAAGGAAAAGCGGCACAGGGAGGAGAAGCGAACAGGCGAGAAATCGTTTTCCCCCGAGCGGGTGTAAGAGAGCGGCGGGTGTGAGACAGACACTCACAACCCCCGCCCCGGCCGTTGTCAGACGATGCCCCCCACCCCCCACCGTTAGGGCAGCAGAAACCTCACGGACCTGCCTGCTGGGACCCACGGGCACGGCTCCCACAGCCCCGGCACCGGGTGACGGCCCAGCCGCGGGGGAGGCGCCGAGCCGCCTGCCCGGGGGCCGGTGCCTGGAGGATGCCGGGGTGGGGGGTCGGCGGGGCCGGTACTCACCGAAGAGGAGCGGCTTGAGGCTGAGGGTGCGCACGGCGTGGGCCCTGCCGGGCACCAGCTCCACCCGCTGCGTGTGGCCCACCTGCGGGGAGAGCAGCGGTGAGCGGCGGCGCGGCCCCGGCCCCGGCCCCAGCACCCCCGGCGCGGCCTTGCCTTGATGCCTTCGAGACGCGGGAGGGCGCGGGCGGGGGGCGGCGGCGGCGGCGGCGGCGGGGCGGCGGCGGGCGGCTCACCGGCCTCGCCGGCGCTGAGGTGGACGAAGAGCAGCAGCCCCAGCACGTTGAGGACGTAGAGGTGGGCGAAGACCATGAGGACAAGGAAGTAGGGCCGCGAGCAGACGGGCCGCGGGCGGCCCCCCGGCGGGCCGGGCAGCGGGGGACCCTCCGACCGCGCCGCCGCCGCCGCCGCCATCGCGCCCCCGGCCCGCCAGGCCTCGCGCGTCACCCCGGCAACGGCCCGGCGTGCTGCGTCACCGCGCCGCGGGGGGCGGGACCAGGTTCTCTGGCCCTCCCCTCCCCCGCCCTTCCCAAATTCCCCAAAAGAGCCGGGACACCTCCGAAGTTAGAAAGTCACAATTTATTTCAAAGAAACCAAGGGCACACCTCTGGCAAACCGTCTCCCGGGCGGTTCCCACCGCCCCCGCCCCTCTCCAGTGCCGGCGAAGAGAAGCGAGGGGCGGCAGGGGCTTTGTGACACCCCCTCCGGCCCTCTCGGGGGGACACCGCAGCCCCCCGAGCGAGGAAAGGAATTCCCAGAACAAGTGCCTCATTTAAAAATAAAGGGTTTTTTTTGTTTGTTTGTTTGCTTTTTTTTTTTTATTTTTCCTTTTCACTCGCTTAAAAAGTCTAAAATTGAGAGTGCAAGACTATAGTACAGAAACGTCCTGCCGCCCCGGTCCCCGGGCGGGCACAACGCCTTCGCCGGGGCGCAGAGCAGCAGTCATGCAGTTTACAACATCAGTAGAAAATTTTTTGTTACAGTCTGGGAAGCCCGAGGACTGTTAGAGATGAGGCAGCCAATGCACTAACAAAAGCGAAGCTGAAATTAAAAAAGAAAATAAAAGAATATTGGACGCAAGGCTGGAGAGGTGTCGGGTGGGCACAGGAACTGGAAAAAAAAAAAAAAAAGAGAGAGCAAACATTCCGCACCTGTAGCAGTGATGCACCAAAGGGCACACTGTACCTCAGCATTAGCGGCTCTTGAGCTGCGCTCTGTGCACCTATGATCATGTCGCCTTGCTGACTCAAACAGCGCCCTGTGCCTATTGGAGGGGGAAAAAACCCTGGCCTTGTCTTTTGGCATCCAGAGCTCCGGTTTCCTTCCCGGCACCTGCCTCTCCAGCAGCTCAATCACTTTACACGAAGACCCAACCGTCCCTGCGCTCTGCGGGTTTCATCCGTGAGCCTACAACATTCTGTACGACACCGATACGGAAGTCACCCTGCCCGGGCTGCAAAAGCCAGGCAGTCCTGCTGTTTTCGCAGAGTACAGAAATAGGATCGGTGTGTGCAAACCAGGACTTTCACCACCGTCAGAAAGGGTGTTTTGTTTTCTTTTAAAATAAATAGAACTGCTGACAAAGCTCTAGTTTCAGAAAATTTGAAAGAATTAGGGGGTGCACTGTGCAATACGTATTACTGTTCCTCAGCCAAGCAGCTCAGCAGTCTGGTTGGTACATTAGGCTGCAGCTCCATGGTCTAGGTTGCCTACAAACAAGGATTCATAGCAAAGCATGTTGTGGGGGCACGGGAGAGGGAGGGAAGGACAGCGAGACAAAACCCCATTCTCATCTAGCTCGAAGCCAGACAACTATGTGACAGAAGTGAGAGCTCTTCGGGATTAGGAAACTCCACATACCTGTTCTGCAGAGAGATTAGGTGTTACACTAGTTACATTTAGACAACAAGAACACCAGCTTTGATCCTAATTAGTACTTTGCACATTACGTTTTTAAAGAACAGTTTAAACATTGGTTCTACGCACTGAAAACTGCTGGGTGTTGGGCAAGCCTTCCCCCACACCATCCCTTCCCCCGGAGCCAGCATGCCCAGACTCCAACAATCACTTGGGAAGGGGAGAGGAAGGGACTGACCTCTAGAATATATCACGAGGAGGGCACAGAGGCTGCTGCTGGAGCAGAGGAGGGAATGAACTCAGGAGACAGTGGCTGGAGCAAGGATGTATCTACCCTATAGCTCCAGCCTGGAGGGGAGCCAGAACAGGACAGAGCAGGAACAGGAGGAGCCATGGTTACGGAGCAGCAAGCAGCAATGCTCCCAAAAAAACAGGGGCTCCCTGCCCCTGCCCCACTCCCTGGCTCCAGCCACCTCTCTGCAACCCTCCTCTACCCTCACACGCTTCTGTTGTAACCTCCACTCCACTGCCAGCAGTTCCCCAGCAGTGTGTTCCCCCGTTCCCTGTGGGTACATCCCACACCAGGGAAGGGAGAGAGGGAGAAAAGGCCTCTCAGTTTGAAAATTTCTTCTGTGTACAACAAGCACGGCCACAGGATTAGCTCATATGACAGCTACTCCTCTTTAAAACTGATTCATCGCGTTAAAATCCATCTGCCCAATTATATGTGCTGTAAATACTTGGCTCACGAGCATCAGGTACATGAAAAAGGCTCCAACAGCAGTTAGCTTATTCTGACATGCAGGAATTTAGCACTTCCCCCCCCCCTCCCCCCCCCCTTCCAGTTTAGCCTTTGTCAAGTGACATTATACTGGAGCAATAGAGTATACAGGGATGCATCAAAGGCAACACTTCCACATACAGCATGGAAGAGAATCCCATGAATTCCCTGCAGAGGTTCCTCAAATCAGAGACTCCCGATCCACCTTACTGGCTGCAAACGCGTTCCTGGTGCAGGTGACGTACATGCCTGTGAAATCTTAACATGTGGCCTGCTTCCTGTAGCACACAGGCAAGCATCACCATTTAAGTAACCTTTTTCGTGTTAACCCCTACTAAGATGAACTAGGTTTTCATATTTTTATTTTAGTGTATGTTTTACATTAGAAAAAAGAATGTTAATAAAAAAGCTCCACATGCTCCTAACAATCAATTTTCTGATAAGTCCCCACCAGTATCAATACTAATATACAAATAAATTAATTTTGCTAGTTAATTTTCTGCCTGGTTTGGTGCAGGCTCTGCATAAGCAGCGCACCTGTATTCAAGTGCCCGTCCACATTGCCAACATGTGCCAGGGAGTGTGTTGTACACGATCTTTCTTCCTCACAACGTAGTGGTGTTTAGTCTCACCTTGATGAATGGGATCAAATTTTCTCAGCCATGTTACCCAGCAGGCACAAATAATCTTTACCAGGCTGCATGGCACTGTTATAACATGGATTGTTTCACTCTGCAAAAGCCTCAAGCCTTGATTAACAACTGTATGCTACTATTCCCTCATCACTCACTTTGGCAATACAACACCCTCCCCACAAAAACAAGTAAAGCAAAAATCTACATGGAAGACCTAAAATTCATCAAATGCAGAATCTGACCTGACTCAAGGCATATCCCCCAGTATTAACTGGGTCTCTCCCCTACAATTCCTCTGTTTGCTTTTGTTTGTGTAGCAGGATTTTGCACAGCTGATTTACTAGAAAAGAGATATCACATGTAATCATACCAAATCACGGCCACTGCTGGTCCTGTCGGGTCAGACACAGCAGCAGCCACTGTTAACACCAGCCACTCTCCTCCTGCAATGCCAATGCTACAATGCCCTGGTTAAAGGAGCATCGGGAAATCTAGCCGAGATATTTTGTAACCTCCTTCAGTGCCTAGGAGGTTTTTTGGGTCAGAGGAAGGGAGAGGGAGAGGGGGAAAAGCCCATTAAATTTACAAGCAGATTAAGGAAAAACACTCCACTGCCAATTTATTTTTAAAAAGGGTTGTGTGTTATTCTAAGGTTTGTCTGTATAATTGTACAACCGTTGAAAATTACATAAATTGTAATGATCTAATACTATTAACAGCCATTCAGAGAAAAACTCCCTCCCCTTCTGAAACCATCAAGGGCAGGAGGGAAATGTCCCACGAAATATGCCAATCTGAACTCTGGCATCTAGCCTGGCAGAAACAGAAACAGAAAGATAAGAGAACAAACTGGACTAAGATGTGGTGTTTGCATGTGTCTGACTTGCAAGGGGAGGGGTGGCTTTGTCCTTGGCCATGTTCTCCCAGAGGCAGTGCCTGCTTATCCCAGTGAAGCTGCCATCACTTCACTTGCTGCTCTCACCCCTGCACTTTGTCACTTCCTCCTCTCTTATGTGTCATGGAAGTCTTTCAGCAGGGTCCTCCGTCTCTGCTCTGCTATGTGCATCTGATTCTCTAAGTCCTGGTAAAACAGAAGGTGGAAACTGTTAGCATGAGCTCCCCAGAGAAGAGCTCATTTTCTTTAGGGAGAGACTAAGCTCCAGTCTGAGAAGCAGCAACTTCACATGCACTCTGGATCACAAGACTGCAGATCCTTTTCCTTTTGACATGGGTTCTCTCTGCAGCTATCTGGCTCCTGCTCTGTCTAAAAAGCTATACACTTAAGGAATCTGCTCTTCACCAGAGGGCTACACGCAGCTTCCTCCAGAGCTCTGTTGGTCCTGTTCAGTTTGCAGGACTCATTGCAGCCCCCCCTCCTCTCCCATAAGGCAGTGAGCACTCCAACATCCATGGGCTAAAGGTGAGATTCTGGATCTAGCTTCTCAGCACCCTCACTTGACTGCCTTAGTGCTCCTGCAGAAGCGTTAAGCCCAACAAACAAAATCTGGCCAGCAGGCTCAAGCAAGCAGAACACTCACCCCTCTGTCATAGCTGTCTGCTCGCTCCACCTTCCACGAGAGATTTTCAATTTCAGCTTCCAGCTGGGCCTGCTGGTACTCAAACTGCAAAGAGCAAAGTTTGAGACAGCAACAAGAAACTTGTTTAGCGGAGCAGTTTCATATCACACACTACACTTGAGGAGCAGACAAATGTGTTCTGCTGACAGCTGTGCTGTCAGAGCAGGTTTGTGCCCCCTCCTTCAGCTACACAGCGTCACCCCTTCCAGGAGTTTCTTGTGTAAGTACACACTCCCCAACCTGCATCGCTCAAAATTAACCCGGTCAGCCTAAAAACACTGCAAGTGACAAATATCTCCTAACTCAGCTCATTTTGCCATAAACAGGTCAGGAAATGCTCTCGTAAGCAGATCTGCAAGCAAAGCAGAGGGATCATTAACCACTGCTGGGAGCAGTAACTTGTTCCACTGGCACAGTCGAACCCAGAAGAGAACATCTGTCCACAACCTCAGAGAACACATATGATGCTATGGGAAGAGATTGGATAACAGGTTTTGCTGGACAACTGAGTCAAAGAAACAACCTCTTCAGTTAATCCAGGGCTATTTTTGGACATGTTCAGCCCATGGGATGCTCCAAGCCAGCAAGGAACTTACAGCAGGAATATAAAGCAAAGCTACACCCTGATTCAGGGCTGGAAAAGTTATCCTCCAGCAGCTCTTCATGTGAAATATGGCCCACAGCACTGTGATAAGTCTTACCAAGGAACAAACGCACACTTCCAGCCTCAAAACATTCTGGATAAATTGCTTGTTAGTGAAAGTGCACTGCTGCCCTGGGAAAATAACGTAATGTATCAGAGGACTGAGCTGCCGCACAACTCGAAGTGAAGAGGAAAGGTGCAAACCCACCTATTATTTGTCCTGTCCTTACCTCAAATTCAGGACTAATATTTCAGACACTGCCAAGCTCTGGAATTCAGCCCAGCACACTGCCAGCTACACCCCAAAAAGCTATCAGCAAAAAAAGAGCAAAAACATCTTACCAGTTTCTTTCTGGGACCGGACTCCATGTAGTAGGCATAAGGATATGTGTACTGCAGGGTGTAACGACACTGTTGGGGAGTGGGAGGAAGACAGAGAAAAGAAGGACAAGAGTCAGCAGAGTCACATCTGTGTGACCACTACAGGCTAAGCAGCTACCTTCTGACAAGGACGGCCAGACACTTCATGGTGGAATTTCCTACACCTTCCTTGGAAGAACTTGTGCAGTTCAAGTATAACTTAACAGAGGTCACTTCCAGATGATTTTTGGCTAGTTCACGTCCTAGACGAGAGGTACCATCCCACATACTCACAACCCTTAAAAACCCTTCCTCACTTGGTGTTGTCAATTTAGCATTCTGGTGTGCATTCTGTTCTCCGTGCCAAACAGCCACAACTACCCACCTTTGCAAGTAGTTTTGCAGCATTTTGTAGGTATTGCCAGTCTATCCATGTTCCCAAGTTGTTCATAACTCTTTCTTGGATTTTTTCCTGGATTCGTTGGTACGTCTGTGCCTCCAGCTGTAAGCTTTTATTGTGATTCTCCCACTGCAAGGGGTGGGGGTGGGGAAATGGGGAAAGAAAAAATGTCATGAGACCAGAATCCTGCTGCTGTAAAAGCACAAGCTCTAGCAAGCAGAAATTGAAGTGGGGCAGGAGTCCAGCAAGGCAAGACATGCTGTGGGAAAGAACAGCAATGCAGCACCTCCAGTAGCAAGTGGCGGAGGCTGTATACAACAGACTGACAGCAGCAATAAGCAGGGAGCAAACCCAGCTCTTCCGAGTGGGAATGCCCCGTGGTTCAACAATGACCTTGTGTCTAATAAGAAATGGAAAGTAACGGTGATTCCTCTACTTAAAGGATTTCTATAGAAAGGTCA